>NC_048301.1:127546395-127788996 GCF_013100865.1 Trachemys scripta elegans
CCCCCCCCCCCACACACACACACACTTCATGCCATAGTCTGGAGAGATCAGTGGACCTGACTTCAAGGCAGGTGGTGGTGAGGTTTCTATTCTGCTCAGAGGACACAGTACCTTTTCAATCATGGTGTCCCAGGCCCAGCTCTGCAGTTGACAAAGGGTTAACACAACACAAGCTGCACTTCACATGGGTTTTGACTGCTCTAAGCGGAAAGACAGGAACTGCAGATTATCAAAAAAAAAAAAAAAAAAAAAAAAAAGATCTTGCCAGAGACACACACATTCACGGTGCCTTTTTATTTACAAAATATAGAGATGAGCTACTATTGAATACAAAAATCATCCACATAGAAAGATCCACCTTGCTGAACTATTACAAAGTTCGGTTGTTTTACTATCCAGTAGCTTTTGTGCCAGGAAGACTTCTCCTCCTTGGCAAATACATAAGGCCTCTTGGCTGAATGCAAAGACAGTTTTGCTCTGCTCAACTCACCCTCTTTTTACTGCATAGCCAAACTGTACCCATCCCTGCCCTGGGGTGACTGGAATCAAAGGACTGTTTCAAATGCACCCCTCTGAATGGCCTTTTGCAGGGCTGAAGGAAACATGCTTGCTGTCAGCTATTTCAAGATCGCAGCAAAGGTTCCATTAAACTAGGTCCCCATACAGAGCGAGCAAGAGATACAATAATCAGATTTGTGCATGGGACTGCCCCATGCAAAGTAACACGCCCAAGATGTGCATCGATAGATAGGCAGCATGGCAGGAGGTTTGTTCTCTGTGCAGTCAGCAGATGCATCTGCAATACTACAACTGCGTTGGTTTTAAATGGCTTATACTGAAGGGGAGGTTGTGATAACTGGGTTTATTGGGGCTGAGTCTTTGAGCCACCCAGCGATGGAGTTTCACCAACACACTCTCAGGATCGACAGCCTCTCTTCTGGGCCCGTGTGAAAAGGCTCAGAGGGTTTTATATCCGCAACCAAGAGGAGGAAAGAGCTGTTCCTGGTCAAAACGTGCAAACCCAAGACTCAGCCCATGCCGCCAGTGCTTCGCCGGCAGGAACGCTCAGGGGCAGCACCGTCTGACAGCACTCGGAAGCTAAAGCTGGCAGGGACTACGCCCACCCGCCGTACCTTGTAAAGGGCAGAACAGGGAGAGGGGGGCAGAAGTCGAGCAAAACGGAGGGTGGAGCTTTAAACAATTAACTCCATGTGGGAGGACTTGACGTTAGCACAGAAATCAACAAGAAGGGAGAGGGGTGGAGGTGATTAGTACATCGCCTGGGCACTGGTCTCCGAGCTGCATTATGCTTTCATGTCCATGAGCGGAGTCCGATGGGGCTGATATCCACCCCAGCCTCGCATCACCTGCAACAAACAATACATGCTTATTTGAGTTCAAAGTGCCAGGCACACACACACACACACACCCCTCAAGCTCCCGTGGGCACAAAAGCAAGGTCAGGGTTAACCTCTCGGTCAGATAAGGAAACCAAGGCACGGAGATTAAGCAACTTGCCAGAGGCGTGGAAGGTATCGGGATCAGAACTCGAGAATTCCCAGTGTCCATTGAGGCGGTGAAAAGAAACAAACGCAGTCTGCATCATGAGGGGCTGGTTTTCCTTCCCCCCTCCACGTGTCATGACCTGAAAATGAGCTGATGCAGTGGAAATCCCATACATCAGTCCACAGCCACAGAGGAGAAACTCTGGATGCTATCTGGCTAGCAAGGAGATAGCGGCAAACAACATTCCTCAACTGCATGTAATAAGAGGCAGCTCTTGAGATGCTGGAGAAGCCAGATCAGCTGGAGTGGTCAGTTTCTCTCATGGAACATGCGTTAAAGTTCAGTTGAAGCCCAATATCACAGGCCCCATTGCCTGCCTAAACCAGTTATTTTCATGAATTCGTTTCCACCACCCTGTAAAATCTACACAATCCTGCAGACCCAAGCCTTCGGTTTGTGCACAGAACAGGCAGAACGTGGGCAAGCGCGGGGGAAATGTCCCTAGCACCTTCCCCTGGCCAAAGGGTTCAGTCTCTCTGAGCCAGTCAAATCATAGCCTCCGCGGAGTCTGCCTGCAAAAGGGGCCCCAAATTAGCACCACTTGCAGCACAAGTTTGTGCAGCATGTACACTAGCCCACTTGGAATGGAACTTAGTCTAAACCACTTCATTTCACCGGGGGGGCACCATAGCGCTTCCAGAGCGTAAATGCACAGTTTGCTGCTGATCCAGGCAGGATTTGCATCAGCAATCTAGCTCAGAAAGGTGTTATGGGCTGGTTTACATTATGAAGATGGGTCAATCTAGTTACATCACTCAGGGCTGGTCTACACTGGGGAGGGGGAAATCGATCCAAGATACGCAACTTCAGCAATGCGAATAGCGTAGCTGAAGTCGAAGTATCTTGGATTGAATTACCTGGGGTCCAGACGGCGCAGGATCGATGGCTGCGGCTCCCCCGTCGACTGCGCTACCGCCGCTCGCTCTGGCGGAGTTCCGGAGTCTACGGTGAGCGCTTTCGGGGATCGATATATCGCGTCTTAACGAGACGCGATATATCGATCCCGGATAAATCGATTGCTACCCGCCGATACGGCAGGTAGTGAAGACGTACCCTCAGAGGTGTGAGCATAGTTAAGCCGATCTAAACCCGTGCAGAATCCTTCAGTCAACCTAGTGCTGCGTACACCGGGAGATAGATAGGCTTAACCACGTCACCCAGCATGTGGATTTGCCACACCCCTTAGCGACGTAGCTGGTTTGACAATGTTTTAGTGTAGACCTGGCCTTACTAAGAAGGCACAGGAGAAACAGGCAAGGATTAAACCCTTTTGATCTAAATTTCCCTCTAGTTCTGATCTAGTGCATTAGGCTCATGCCTAGGACAACTGGCCTGAACAAGATCACGCAGCTTTGGTGGTGATCATCTCAGCATTAACACATCCCCAGCAATCAGCCACGCCCCACACACCCTGAGTCACTGACCTAATTTCCACACGGCCGATGTTGTTTATCTACAGCACTTGGCCTCTTCTCAACTCCCTGTCCATCACACCCTTTAAATTAGAGCTTGCGGCCCCACATTTAGGTTTTGTGAAAGCTCGGTTTTTTTTAAAAAATTCAATGTAATTAAGTTAAAAATTCCCCTGCTGTATTTGCAGCCCAAACACTGCAGCCTTGGGATAGCACGTGAGAACTACAATGGGAAACTGACCTGTTTTCATCATCCAAATGGAATGAAATGCAAAGCAGTATAAATGGTGGAAAATCAGATCTAGACTTTTGTACAGTTTTAGTAATCTACAGTATTATTAATTCATTTATTTTAAGATGTGATTGTTAATGGTATATGCCCACTTTATTCTGGAGAGCTTTACATTAAATAGTTATGGATTTGTTCTACATATTTCAAGTGCATAATAAAATAATAATAATAATAAATGCTTAATTCTTGTATAGGGTTTTTAAACTATAGATCTCAAAGCACATTACAAAGCCTGATATTATCCCCATTTCACAGATGAGAAAACAGAGAAGCGAAGGACACGCGGACAGGTCAGTTACAGAGCTGAGAACAGAACTCAGCTTTCCTGACCAACAATTCAATGCCTTATTCCCTCAGCTGTGCAGCCTCCTTTCACCCAGGGGTCACTGTCTCTACAGGTGTATTTTAAAGGACAGGATGATCAATATGAGGAAGGGGGAAAATCTTGTACCGATTTTTACTGATCCTGGTAACTGAAGTACTGCGGGTCAAAGCTCTAGTTACAGCAGATGACGGAATTTTCAAAACCACGTTTTTAAGAGGCAAGTGGGTATTTCTTAGTATTTTTTTCTGAAGCCAGATTTTTTTTAAATATACCTCCATTTCTATTCAATGGTTCCTATTGAGTAACAGCAGTGATATTTAAAGGAATACAGTCAACGTGAATCTCTCTCTTTTTTTAAATGGACCAAGTGGGAAAAAATATCCTGTTTCTGACAGAGCCCCTTTAAAAGGAATATCTTGTTAAAATCCTTTGAAAAGCAAATGACAAAGTTTTTCTGCTCTCTTGTTAGAGTTTAGGGCTCTTTTCAGCAGAGGAAATACCAATGCTGCAAACACAAAGGTAACTTTATACCGGGGAACAGACCCAATGAGTTACATGGTAAAACGTTTGCAAGGTTGGGGCCTGACAATACCGAGGAAATCCTTTGAACTGACTACACAGAATGAGCTGCCAAAGAAAGGACGATTCATTTCATATATTCATAGGTTCCAATGCAAAAAAAGGCCATTGTGATTATCACCTCCTGTGTGACACAGGCCAGAGAACTTCCCCAGAACAATTCCTAGAGCAGATCTTGTAGAAAAACATCCCGTCTTCACTGAAAAATGATCAGTGCTGGAGAATCCCCCACAACCCTTGGGAAATTGTTCCAATGGTTAATTACTCTCACTGTTAAAAATTTACTCCTTATTTCCAGTCTGAATTTATCTAGCTTCAGCTTCCAGCCCTTGGATTGTGTTAAACCTTTCTCTGCTGGAGCGAAGAGTTCATTGTTAAATATTTGTCCCTCCTGTAGGTACTTATAGACTGTAATCAAGTCAGTGATTCCTTGACCTTCTCTTTGTTAAGCTAAATAGACTGAGCTTCTTGAGTCTAGGACTAGAAGGCAGGTTTTCTGATCCTTTGATCATTCTCATGGCTCCTGTCTGTAGCCTCTCCAATTGATCAACATCCTTCTTGAATTGTGGGCACTGGAGCTGGACACAGGATTCCAGAGGCGGTCGCACCAGTGCCAAATGCAGAGGTGAAACCACTTCTCTGCTCCTACTCAAAATTCCCATTTCTGCATCCCAAGATCGCATTCACCCTTTTGGCCACAGGGTCACTCATGTCAAGCTGATTCTCCACCACAACCCCCGACTTTTGCTGTAACAGGCTGGTGATAGTGATCTCCACTGTTCCCATTAACAATACCAGATACAAAGTTTCCAGACCAAAAATGTGGTTTGCCAAGTTGACGGTGACCCTTTCAAACTTAGCATTTACAACAGCCCTTAGGAATTCACCTCCAGGAGCAAACTCCCTGAGAGACTACACAGAAACCTGAATCACTCTGTGATTACAGGCCAAAAGTGGCACCGAAAGGTCGTTACTTGCCCACATAACTAGCCACTTAAGCACTGAACCAGGTCCTGTGCTCAGACCCCATCCCCCGTGTCTCTTGTACAAGATTGCTGAATGCACAGTGCTCTCCTGGGCAGATCTTCTACAGCAGATAATTTAGGATGAGGAACATTAGCCGGAGCAGTCTGGATGCTCGGTAAAGTGCCTCCTCACATTCCTCTCCGGCAACCCTCCTGACTCACAAGCACGTTACCCCAAAAGCAAACGTGACTGGCGCCGGGGACGACCGGCTCCAAGTGGCATCACACCCACTCGCGCCGCCCGCCCACAGCCGCTCTCGCGCGTGGCCTCTGGACCCGAGCAGCTCACCTTGGTGTCGTCTGGATCCCCCAGCAGCTCCTGTTCAGCCTCGTGCAGGTCCTCTGCGGGGTCGTAGCTGTACATCGGTAACAAGTGGTGACGTAACCTGTCAAACCTGACACACGCAGAGACAGGGGACTGCGAGGCTGCTCTGTGAACCCGCAGCCCCGCTATGGACCCAGGGTGACGCTGACAATAGGATCACACGGCCAGCAAAGGGGAAGGGACAGTCACAGGGGCTGAGATTTCCAGAGCCGCCTAGGGGGGTTTAGACACGTTCCTTGCCTTAATTTGAACATCTAAACAGCTTTGAAAATCTCATCCCAGGTCTTGAGCCCATGGGCCAAAGCCAGCTCTCCTTCCTCATTCAAAGCTACCATCTCGCTGTTACCTCACACTCCTCCCCCATCTCTTTGTTCAATCCACCCACTGTCTCCTCTTACACTCGGGTCTAAGCTCCTCAGGGCAGCGGAGCACCTAGCACACTGGGACCGAGCACAACGATGAGTCAATGGGCGTTTGGCCTGTGCAAGGACTGCAGCATTTGAGCCCACAGCTATTGCCACCACAGGTCATAGCCGCACACAAAGGATCTGGCATCACAGAGCCGAGGATCCAAGTCAGGTGGAAGATATTCATTGCCCCAGAAGGTGGACATGGACAGAACAAGGGGACAGAGGTTAATCCTCACTGCACACCCTCCCTTCCCTTAGCACCATTCTTGATCTAGGGGGAAGGCCCTAAATCTAAAGGCACCAAGTGACTACAGCCAGTGAGTTCTCTCCCAGACACACAAAGGCCCCTGTGCTCCCCCGAGTGAGTCTGGATCTATTCTATCATCTCCAGCTAGGCCAGTGCTGCAGATGCTGTATGACCACCCCTCTTCTCCGGCCAAAGCAAAAACAGACTTCCCCTCCCTAACATACCAGAGCCCCCAGACTCAGCCACTTACCTCCTCTTCTTCTGAATGTACATCATCTGCAATGGGGGGGGAAAGCATGTAGTGAGCAACCACACAGCCCATGGGTTGGCATTATCATATTTAATGTGAGTTTGGCGCTAATGAAAGGGGCTGGCCAGCCCTGGAGACCTCCATTTGGATGGCGGCAGCACTATCTCTCCCCCCATAGCATCCCCTGTCAATGGGGCTGGCCAGAGATCTCCAGGCACCTGACGCCAGATTTTCAGGACAGCTCCACACGCTGGAGGCTGAGCGCTTTGGAGACGCTGGCCCTAGGTGTTAGCGAGGAGTTGGCCACCTAGGAAGAGACTGTTCCAAAGAAGCTCAGTCCATGCCACTGCCATCAAGCTGCCAGCGTTGTCATCGGACTTGTGATCCGGACACACATTCCGCAGGAAGCGGATAAATCCACTCATTTCACAGACAGCTGCTGGGTGGCCTGCAAGCAGTACCCATCCAGCTGGCAGAGACGAAAGGCTCTGTACCCCATCACCATAGGCCAGGAAGGTCCATTAGAACCATCTGCTCTCTAGGACCTCCTGCACAGGACAGGCCAGAGAACCTCACCCAATGAGTCCTGCATTGAGTCCATGCCTTGTGGTCAAGCTAGAACACACTCCCTTTAAAAAATTGTAAAAGGCCATCCAATCCCCTCACCCCATTTATAGTCTACAAGACACCACCCTGGGGATGGGCTTTGGCCCATCATTGCCCACTTACAATGAATCCTCCTTTTACGTGCAACCCCACCGCAGGTCTCCCCTCCTCGATTCGAACAAAACTGTTTGGGGCGCGAGGATCTCTCGGGTTTTGGTTTTAGATCTGAGCTCTTTGACTGAGCGAGCTGCCTGGGCCAGCCCGGCTCTCAGGAGCCAGACGTAGCCAGGTATTTGTGGAGGCCACTAGCAACCGAGAAAGAGAGTTGAGGCACTTCTGTTTGCATTTAAATGCCCAGTGCCCTCCCAGCAGGAGTGCAATCAGCCAAAGGTCAGAGACAAGCCACCGGGCACTGTACCAACAGTGCAGATTCTGCCAGGCCAGCAGAGAACCGCGCCCTCACGGATCGCGCTCTCCCTAACTCTTTGGGGACATCAGTGCTGGGGAAAGGCTTCACACGGCCACCCCTTGGGTGGACTGACATCCTCTAGCCACAGAGCAGGGACAGCCCAGGCAGCGGCCACTCAAGCTCACCACACACCGGCATAGGTCAGCCCCAACCTGGAGAGACCACGTCTAGGGGTGAGAGAGGAGTGTGGTCTCCATGGGGCCCATTCAGCCCTTGGTCTCTGCCAGAGCTCCCAACGTGATCTGCACTGGGACCAGCAGCCACCGAGGTGGTTACAACTTTTGGTCAATGCCTGGATTTGAACTAGCGACCTAGAGGATCGCACCATGGGGACTCCCAAACAAAAACAAGTCTCTTACCACCACCACAACGATGCCGATGACGGTGATGAGGAAGAAGGGCACCAGGATGTACCCTACCAAGGAGTCACTGGAGGTGCCGGCAGAGGTGGGAGTGGTCGTGTTACTCATTGCATCGGAAGCAGCTGCTCGAGAGGAGACAGAGGGGTGGCTCCGATCTTCATCGGGAAGACAACCTCTTGGCTAACCCTCTCGTCCATAAACAAACAATCAGAACAAGATCGTAGATTTAAGTTTAAGATTCAAATCAGTTTCTCCCATTCAGCTGCCAAATTCCAGCCGGGGGTGGGGGGAAAGGATGTGAAGCCCCCAAATTGGTACCACGGCGTATAACATGAGTCATGAGACTGACGGTGACATCCGATTGGCTGCTTCAGGCCCCACCCAATGCCCATTAGGGTCAAGGGAAGGTATAACAGGTAAGGGATCGGATCCTTAGCGTTTAAACGCACTCAGGAGGGGGATGCTTTAAAAAGCTACCCATGCTGCACAGGGAAACGGCACATTTCAAAACAAGCCTGCACACATCTATTAGGCACTCGCTGAGCATCTGCTTTCCAACGCTTCGCTGCGCTCAGAGAGCACAGCCCAGCCACAGAGCCCAAAGCGCCCTGCATCAATAACTTCACCCCCATTTTTGCCAGATGGGGAAAAATGGAAGCACAAAAAAGGGAGAAGCAATTTGCCCAAGACAGAGTCACGGCCCTGGTGCAAATGTGGGCCAGTTCCCCCTCTCAGTTTCTCCATCTGTTAAAACGGGGATGATGCGCCTCCCTTCACCCTCCTAAGTCCCCGGGTGTGAGGCAGACATCTTGGTCATGTTTGTGAGGCGCTGAGACGAAAGGTGCCAGAGAAGGACACAGCCCCCTGCAGTGCTAGGTAATACCTGCCTGCAACCTGGGCAGGAATTGAAGCCCACACACCTCACCACTGCCTTGTCGGGCTGTTGCATCTACTAGAGAGAGAGGACGGGCTTGTGGTTTAGACACTGGCCTTCGGGACCTGGATTCAGTTCCCTGTTATGCCACTGACTCCTGTATGACCTTAGGCAAGTCACCCTCTTTGTGCATCTGTTCTCCACCTTTAAGATGGGGATGGTAATGCTTTGTTTCTCCTCCCCTTTGTCTCACTGATTTAGATCGTAAGCACCGTTCCTCACTACATGCACGTACAGCTCCTAGCACACCGGGGCCCTGATCTCACCTGAAACCCTAGGCATTAGCCTGACACCAAGAAGAGCGCTAGGCTCAAGGAAATGCCAACACATCTTCACGGCCTCACTGCTCCCACAGAAACGTCCAGATGAGGACGTCGCTTCAGAGACAGCTCACAGCCCCTAGCACAATGAGCCCTGGGTGCAGCGGTAACACAAATAATAATTAACAATGCGCCATTTGGGGATGTGAGAAAAAACAGCCCAGCTCTGTCTCAAATCTCTCCTCCGTGACGCTGGTGCAGAGACCTCCCCCAGCAGCTTAATCCATGAAAGAATCTCTGCCGTAGACAAGTATCTCAGAGCACGAGTTTGCAATACGCAGCACATACAAAATCTCTCTTGAGATGGATAAAGACACACATTGAAATAGACAGCAAAGGCCAGATCTTGGCTTGGGAGCAGACCCCTGAGCATTCTGGAGTCAGGAAACGCCCTGGAAGCCCTTAGCCATGAGGCTGCATCTCAGATGAGCACAGTGGGCCTTTATCCGCTACAGGGAATTACCCAAAGACCCACAGCCACAGGGAGCAGCTTGATAGCGTCCTGTGCAGGACTCATCCCAGGCCCCACCATTGTTTATTGTTTGTATTACTGTCGCACCTCATAATGGCCCACGAGCCCATTGTGTTAGGTGTTATACATCAACAAAAATGGTCCGCGCCCCAAAGAGCTTCCAATCCATCATCAGATCTCTCCTCCTTTGAAGGGATGCTGGCAGCCAGTCGAGGGCCAGGTTTGGGGGAAAGGAGGCAGAATGGTCCTAAGAAATATCATTGTGCTTGGATGCAAACATTCCCCACCAGCAGCCCAAACCCCACAGTACTAGTCTAGGCCATGGCATCATTAATCCTGGTATCCATGATTTACTTATCCCTGCCCCAGCGTGAGGGATGGAACAGGTGGCCTCTTGAGGTCCTTTCCATCCCTACATTTCTGTGGCTCTCTATCCCCCAGACAGAGCACAGATGGCTTACAAACCTTGAAGGCTTATTTCAGATTCGGGGGGGGGAAAGCCTAACAAAGAAAGAACAAATGTAAAGTCTGCATGAGGGACAACACTCAGACTCGCCCTTAAAGCCTATCTGGAACGGACACCATAGCAGACAGGCATGGAGTCTCCAAGCAAAAAAAAAATTTAGAATTGTAACATCTATCTTATGTACACACCAGACTCATAGGAGTCAGCCTGCATTGTCCAAGCAGAAAAGAAATGCAATGAATAAGGCTCTAAAATCCTGCAACAGGCTCAGCCCAAGTATCAGCCTATTGACCTCCTATAGCAGGGATCTGCTGGCAGGGAGCCCATTGTAAGATCAGGGCCTGCACGCATAGTGAGAAATTAGCACTTCGTTATCTATAGGGTTATTGGTACTAAGCTAGGGGGCTTTATCGTTTTTAACCTAGTGGCAGTGTCTCCCTTTACCTGCAGTGTTCTCCATCCCCGTACATATAACGCCCCCTCCCAGGTCTCCCTCCGTTAGTGCATGGCCCTGCTCACCACCAAAAACTCCACAGCGCTTGGGCAGTGTGTGCAACAGCTGCTGCTGGCGAGGCGTCACTCCCAAGACGTGTTCATCACCCTCTCGGGAGGCTCTACGAAGCCCTACAGCTAGGTCCTGAGGAAGGACAAGCACAGGCTCAAACTAAAGCCCTGCAAGAAAACCCTGCGGGCTCATGTACAATCCCTGCAGCTTGCTGTGCTTTGCTGGCTACACTTTCCCCTAACCCGTCCTGCTGCAGGCCCCAGAGAGACTCCTGCCTTCCCCTAGTCTGGCCACCCTTCGCTTTCCAGTACCTCGCCTGCACCCCTGCCCCCTCTCCCTTTACCCCACTCCACCCCCTCCCTTTACCCTGCTGGACCCTCCCCACTCCCCTCCCTTTGCTGCCATCCCCCACCCCTCTCCCTTTGCCCTCCTGCATCTCCCCTACCCCCTCTCACTTTACCCTGCTGCACCCCCCCACTCCCCTCCCTTTGCTGCCATCCTCCACCCCTCTCCCTTTGCCCTCCTGCATCTCCCCTGCCCCCTCTCCCTTTACCCTACTCCACCCTCTCCCTTTACCCTGATGCACCCCCACCTCCCTCCCTTTACCCCACCCCTCTCCCTTTGCCGCCATCCCCAGACCCTTCCTTTGCCCTGCTGCATCCCCCCTCCCCAAACCTGCCGGCTCTCCGTTTGCTGCCCCCTCTCTTTGCCCTGCTACATCTCCCCGGCTTGTTGCCCCCCTCCCTTTGCTACTCCCCTCCCGTCCCCACCTTTGCTTGCCACGAGCTCCGGGCAGCGCCAGCCCCTTACCTGCCGCCCGGCCCCGCGCACCCCCTCCTCGCCCCACCCATCCGGAAGGGCCCAGAGGCGCGTGACTGACAGCCGGCCGCGGCGGGGCGGGGCCTCGGCCGGTGCCGGGCAGGGGGCGGAGCCGGGGCTGGCCAGACGGAGGCGGCTGGTGCAGCGGAGAGGCGGCAGGGGGCAGCAGCTGCTTGCGTCCCGGCCAGGGGCGAGCCGGCCAGCTGGGGCGGAGGGATCAGGGGCAGGAAGGAGGAGGAGGACGGAAGAGATGAAGGCCTGGGTGAGGGGCTGTTGCCCCAGTAGACCCGCAGGGGATGGGAGGGGTTTGCAGTGGGGCAGCCCCCCCGGAGGTGCTGTTAGGTTCACACCAGCTGGGAACGCCCCATCTGCCAGGGTGCTGCCCTCCCCCAGGCCAGCTGCATCTTTGGGAGTGCGGGGGGGTCTTGCCATGGGGAGAAGGGGCAGCATGTGTGGCTATAGCAGCCGCACAGGCACTGTCTGTCCAGGGCCCTGGCAGCAGCCAGCTGGCCCTGCCGCCGCGACAGGGGGCATTGAGGGTGCCATTCGGCGCACCATGCCATGCAGGCTTCTCCGGGACAGGGCCCCTCATTCCGCCGGGGCTGCTGCTGCCTAGCCCGGGCTAAAGGTCCCATCCACCACCTCATGAACTCAGTGCCATGAGGGCAGGGTAGGCGTCCCAGGGCCACGGGCATGCTGTAGGCACCAGCACTGATGGCTGCACCGCAGACGTCGATGGATCTTGCTCCCACACCCTTGCTTCTGCACTCGGGCTCAGATACTGCTGCAGGTCCACTGGCGCCCCACTGCCACCCAGCTCGGGTCAACATCCTGAGACGGCTCCACAGGAGGGATATGGGGAGATAACTCACCCCGCAATAGCTGGAAGGCATCTGAGATACTTCCATGGCCACAAGGAGGAGAAAACCAGGGATCTCCTGGGAGGAGCTGAACTTTCCTATTTTGGGGAAGGATGGGTAGAATCCAACGAAGACTTCAGGGCAGACATAATGGAGAAGCTTTAAATGTCCCTCAACTGCAGCTCTTCCACTCCGTCCTCAGCCAACTAGCAAAGGCCATAGGGCAGCAGGGTACCCCCAGCAGGCTCTGAGGTCACATCCTTTGTCCTAAAAAATGATCTCCAAGGCCCAGTGCCACATACAGCCCAATAGTCCATGAGGTTCCATATCATGTCTCCAAAGCCCCGTAGCACATATCACCTCAGTGCTCTGTGCCCACCTCTAAGCCTCCTCGCTACAGACACTAGTACCGTATCCACAGATCCAGCTGCAACACAATTGTGTCCAGCCCAATTAACACATGGTTTGGCCTTGTAGCATCCATGGACCCTTAATCGTGGACCCTGTGATGTTCGGTCCCTTCTATACCCTGCTTTAACTACATCAGGTGACTATCATGTTGTCACCAGATCCTGTAACATGAGAGATGCTCACAGCACAGATCCAGGAGCCTTCAATGGCCCAGAGCTAAGTCTGCCATCACCTCCTCCTGAGAGCTTGGGGGCAGAGCCAATTTTGGGCTCATTTTTTCAAGAAGCTGAGTGCCCATAACTCTCGCTGAAGTTAATGCAGGTAGAGGGCTCTATGCACCTTTGCAAACCAGGCTAGTACAGAGCTCGTGACAGTAAAGCCACAGGGGTGCCTTTCTCATACTCACAATCAAGGAACGGATGAGTTGAATCAAAGACGGTGGCAGAAGTCTTCAAACTTGGGTGCTTAAAATTGTGTACCTAAGTCCTTATCTCAGCCCCATGACTGCCACTGAGTTGTGGGGTGTTGGGCGTCTCTGGAAATCAGGCCACTTATTTGGATGCCTCGATAGGGATGTAGGAACCTCACTTGAAACTCCCCCGTCCCCGGTCACCATGTTGTGACTCTTCTCTTTAGATACCCCACTGAGTGGAATTCTGGCCCTGCCGTTCAGACCGGGCTGGGTTGCAGTATCCTTGGGAGACGGAACTCTCTCCTTGATTAAAGCAGCATTCAAAGAGTCCACGGCAGTGGGGAGGAGGCCGCCTGTCTCTGGCAGCCACCGCATTGCGCTACGCCTGGGCTTGCCAAGTCTTTCCATTTGGAATCCCAGGACGTGCCAGTCTGATGTTCCCTGGACGTTCCCTGGACATTCCCTGTCCCTGTGCACGTGAGAGACCTGCATGCCGAAGAGAGAGCAGATCCTTCAACATCCCCAGTATGTTATCGGCCTTATCCCACAGGGAGATGTTTCCACTCTTCACATAGCACTGATTGGCTCCCGGCCAGATGCTTCAAAACCTACATGTGCACAAGGCACAGAGCCAGCCTCAAGGAATCTGTAGTCAAGGCAATAGCTCTGGCAAGTGTAGGCAGGACATGAAGAGCAACTGTGGAATGGGAGGAAGCATAGTCTTGAGGTTAATGCAAAGGATAAGTGGGTTAAAGTCAGGGCACCTGGGTTCCACCTCCCCAGCTCTGCCAGTGACTGCCTGTGTGACACGCCATCACTGTGCCTCAGTTTCCCTATGTGTTAAAGGGGATGATACCTCCCTCACTTTGGGGTGTCCAGGGTGGTGGCATGGTCTGAAAGTTTGTCTCAGTCCTATCTACTCTGCAGAGCAAACCAAGTTTCTCCATGTGGGAGGACTACTGCGTTACAGATTCTAGACAGAGATTACAGCGTAGACAGGACCGTGTCAGTTGGTTATTCTGACCTGAACGTGCATGTCAAGAAGCCAAACACAGCGCTAACAGGTCTGAATGGAAATGCCATGTGTCTTCTCGAGCAGGTTCAAATGCACCCACCATAGAATCATAAAAGCAACAGAGAGTCCTGTGGCACCTTACAGACTAACAGATGTATTGGAGCATAAGCTTTCGTGGGTGAATGCCCACTTCATCAGACGCATAGAATATCCAGGTTGGAAGGGACCTCAGGAGGTCATCTAGTCCCACCCCCTGCTCAAAGCAGGACCAATCCCCACAGGCACACACCGGGCATGGCTTATGAGCTCAGACACCCACACAGGGCTACGTGCAACCTATGGGGAATTCAGCCTGAGGCCCAGGCTCCTTGAAAAGTCTGCATGCTCCACAACCTATGCACCCGTGGCTTAGACCTGTCCAGACCAGCAGGGGTCTCTGTTCTTCTGAGCTCTTTTGATCCTCTCTCATTCGTTAGGCCAGACCCTCAACGGGTGTAAATCCACTCCCATGGAGCGCCACAGATTAATCCCAGCTGAGGCGCATGCTTTGTCAGGCCTGATGTGCTTAAAGCACTGTGTGGATGGGATGATAATTGACATTTAAATACATGCATGGCCCCAAATTCGATGTCAAACTTAAGATGCGGAAGTGGAAAATGCTGACACACTGTTATGGAGGCGGAGGGTTTAAGAGTAAGAAAAGAATTATCGTTATACATGAAAACAGCAACAGCTAGGAAAGGATTCTAAAAGGACTATATACCTAGGCTTGGCAGAATTTGATTTTTATTTCCTTATAATTTCGACAGATACAATGGATGTTTATTTTTAAGCATTTTCTTATCAATTTACATTTTCACAGTTACATGAAATTATGGGGGGGGAGAGGCAATATTCATTTAATGACAATAGGCACTGCTAGTCAAAGTTAAAGCTTTATAACCATTAAAGCACAAATTATCAACATCACATGTCAAAATATACCAAGTAAATATCCTGAAATCAATCCCTACTAAGTTCCCGAGCAGCATTTTCCTTACTTTGCCTTGCTGTACATTGTGATTATGGTGGATGGAAATATTGTCTCGTGGGTTTGTGTGTGTACGGTGAAATCAACCTTTACCAACATTGATCAATAAAATCTAACCCTTCCAAGCTTACATAGAGCTATTTCAGACACCACATCGTTAGCCTGGGGAACTCACTGCTGCAGGGTATGAGAGAGGCAAATGGTTTAAGGAGAATACAAAAAAAAAAAATAAGGCAGAAGGAGCCTGACTCTCTGTTGCCCTGCTACCATTCGGATTGGCTAGTGCCTTTCAGTCACTTGTGAATGAACAGCACTAGAATAGCAACAGCATCTGCAGGCACTGCAGCCAAGATGACCAGACTTTCCGTTCTCATGCTTCAAGGCATGAGCTGTTCTCCAGCTGGGTCAGGGTTCCCTTTGGGATACAGTATACTGGACTACTGGTCTGGTGCCTTGTGTTTATTTCCCCCACACACACACCTTCCTTTGCAATATCTGGGAGATGCTGCTGCTAGAGACAGGAGAGCAGACTAGACGAACTGTTGAGCTGCTCTGAACATTACTGGAAACTGTCCCTGCAACACAAATCGCAGCATCAGCCATCACTCCCTCCCTCCAGCTGTCTTCGGGGTACATTGCAGAGACTGGCTGCTTCTACCAGCAGCTGCCTAGTTTGCATAGTTCTTGCAAACTGTTGCTTTCCTTAACACGCACACAACTTTGCAACCTTCCCTACCTGCAGCGTCACAGGTAACCAAAGGGAAAATGAACAAGACTAGCTGGAGAGATCTCAGCTAGTTCCATCGCAGGCTCCAGTCTCCTTTGATTTCATAAGGCTGGGCCAAGCAAGGCTGCAGTCAGATGCCCTCCAGGGAAAGCCCCGGTGCTGCAAGAGGTGGTGTTGGCAATTACGGCAAATAAGTCAGAATGAATCATTTAATCAGAAACTTTGGCTAAATGCCCTGGCCCGTTGTCCATGAGATTCTCAAATTCATTAGCTAACCGCCGTGATTTGCAAATTTCTTCAGGGACTCGGACTTGGCCTGCCTATTGCTCACAAATGCCTTGCTGCAGATAGTCACACTTGGCACTGCATTGGTTAGTGATCGGAATGACACGGGGCACTGTTTCCATTCCTTGAGCGGACGATTTATGTAACTGACCAACAGCACATAAACGGCAAATGTTACCAGTGAATCTACAATGCGCCTTTGGCAAATATTCAAGCTTTATATCCATCTTTTGTGAGCATCTTATTATTATTCATTGTATTGCCACCCGGGAGCTTAGATCAGGGCATAACTGTGCAAAGGGAGGGAGAAAGGAAGTATTACTCCTATGTTAGACACACAGAGAGAAAGTGACTTGCCCAAGGTCACCCAGAAAGTCGGTGGCAGCATCAGGATCAAGCGTCTCCTGACTGCAGTGCCTTAAGCACAGGTCCAGACGGGTCATCTCCTTGCACACGCGCGAATAAAGCTTAAGCACTGAAGCACACGAAAAAAAAATCACAAAGGCGGACAAACACCAATGTGCACCGGCATTCAAACAGAACCGCACAGAGAATATCGCCCCCTAATTCACGCAGCTCTAGCGCGTCTCCAGGGTCCCAGGTGGTGTCATTAGGGAGCGCCGCGCTGCTACCAGGTGCCACGTTTCAAAGGAGACATAAACCCAAGCTCCTGCTCTCCTGGGAACATTCATAATGCAACCGCACTGTTTGCAAGAGCCGAAGCGTCCTGACAGTACATCTCTTCTGCCTTCTTAAAATCCCCCCGCCGTTTCACTGGCTCTGGCATTCTCCACTTCCTGTCCTATTCTGCACGGTTGCTATGCTCTGTCAAACAGCTGCTGCCTTCCACACTAGTGGCTGTGCTGAAGTAGTGAATCAAGCTATCTGTAGGGAGGAATTGTTGGCTAGTGGGCCTGGGAGGTGGAACTAGCTTGTTTTCCTGGCTCGGTGGCTCACTCCATGATCTGGGGCAGGACACTGACGAACCAACCGCTTCGTGCCTCAGTTTCCCCCTGTAACACAAAATGGGACTGATACTCCCCCAGCTTCCAGGGTAGGGGTCGAGCTTAAGTAATGAACCCGGGTGGGTAGTGCATAGGATTGTTTCTATACAGCTGGCCTGGCAGAGCTTGGGTAGCCCTCTGCACTGCGCTGGGGAGATGCACAAACGTGCCAGCCGATTATCTTCGCCGTCTCGCACGGGGCTGGGGGAGCCCAAGCCTTGATCCTCCCCGCTGCACCCAACCCCCACCTCGGCTTAGCCAGGGGAGGAGGGCGAGCCTCTTTGCGCCAGTTCCCTTCCCTCCTGCCGGCGGCTGCGTAATCCTCTTTGCGTGCGCGGAGGCACCAGATGGCACCGCTAACTGGGTCAAATGAGAAATGGATCCATAAAGCAAAAGGCGAGGGGGCGGCGGCTGCCAATGCTATTGCAGCCGGCGTGGGTGGGGCCGGGGGAGCTCAGCTGACAAGCCTCTCAGCATCCTATTCTCAGAAAGCCAGCAGGCAGGCTGCTTTCGAGGGAAAGACGAGGAAGGAGAGCATGAGGCGGAGAGAACCCAGCCCTCCCCAGAGCACATAGCCAGAGCAAAGCAGGGGGGTCTTTGCAAAGAAATAGGTGGGCACTGGGGAGACCAGACAAGCGCCCCGCCCGTGCCCAGTGAGGAATAACCGAGCTGGCCTGGTGGGGAATCGCTAGCACCCTGCGATGAGAATGGGTGCCAGGCAGCAACCCTGCTACAGCAAACCCACGGCTGCAGTGGGAGAAGGGGGGTGGTTGGGCTTGGGGGAGCGGGTTGAAAAGGGTTGAAAGGCCCAGGTTGCGGGGTGGTCCTGGGAGAAGCCAGGGAGGGGGCTGCAGATATCAGCGCACCCAAGGCGACAACCCGTCTCCATTCAACTGACGCTGTAAGAAATTCTGCCCTCGGCTACGCCCGCCTGCCTAGGCAGCTGCTATTAGTGATTTCTACGGCACGCGGCCACTGAGCAAACATTAGCACGCTGGGCTCGCCCACACCCTGGCAGGGAGGCCTGTATCACCCCCATTTTACAGATGGGGAAACTGAGGCACGGAGGGTCAGGCTAACCCTTTCAGAACGGGCACCTGATTTTGGGTGCTCTGCTTAGGTGGCCCCTCGGGCCCGATCTTCCAGAGGCTTTGAGCACCTGAAATTCCCATCGACTCCCACTGACGTCATGGCAGTTCAGCTCAGGTCGGGCTCCCGCGGGCCGAGGCACCCAGAATCAGCCGCCGCCTCCGAAAACTTCGCCCTTAGCGACTTGTGCAAGGCCGCACGGCAAGTCAGTGGCAGAGGTGGGACTAGACCACAGCTTCCCAACCCTCTTCAGCCACTAGCCTTCTGCCGCCCTCTCCCCAGCCCCACATCCATCCTGCATGAGCCAAGGTGACCCGAAGAGCTCCTCCCCCTTTGCAGAATGTCAATGGTGGAGCCGGGAAGGGGACCCAGACGTCCTGACTCAGAGTCCCTTTCAGTGGGGCTGTATTTTGGAAGTAGCAGGGCAGAATTTCCCTTTCTTTTGTACCTAGGGGGCTGTATTCTGTGTTAGAGGCATCTCAATTGCTGTGCGAGTGGTGCATGCATAACCCGTGGCCTTATTTATGAGCTCTACCCTGTGTGGACCCCTGCCCATGCCGCCAGGCAGCCTGATATGGGGGGAGGGGTTGCATTTTATTTGAAATGCTCCACAGCTTGGAGATCACACAGTTAAAAACAGACAAACTGGCGGCAAACCAACTAAACCCCAGCACCAGCCCTACTCCCCAGCTGCCAAGTCACTCCCGCTTGGATTTCCAAATGGAAACCCTTGGGGTGAGCCAGGGGACCATGCCAGGTTTATCCCCTAGATCTCTCCCTGCATCACCCAGGGAACCAGACACCTATGGAGCCCTGGCTGAAGGACTTAAGTGGTCCTGGGGAGTAGGACATTGGACACAGCCCCCCCTCCCCATTCTTCCCAGAAGAGACTGGCTGGAACTCAGTCCCCTCATGAAAGCAGAGTGGAGCACCTGGGTTTAAGTGATTTGCCCAAGGTCACACAGGGAGTCTGTGGCAGAACTGGGAACAGAACCCAGCTCTCTGCCTTTCCCCATGGTACTAAGTGCACAGGCTTGAGGGACAGGGTTTCCTCCTAAGTACCATTATTATTTATGCCATGTTTGCACCCAGAAGTTCCAGTCATAATAGAATCATAGAATATCAGGGTTGGAAGGGACCTCAGGAGGTCATCTAGTCCAACCCCCTGCTCAAAGGGGGAACCAATCCTCAGACAGATTTTATGCCACAGATCCTTAAATGGCCCCCTCAAGGATTGAACTCACAACCCTGGATTTAGCAGGCCAATGCTCAAACCACTGAGCTATCCCTCCCCCCAACCAGAGCCTGATTGTGCTTGGTGCTGTACAAACCACAAAACAACCATCCCCTGCCCTGAAGAATTTAGCACTGCTGGGGTGCCGACATAAGATGAGGAATAAACCAATCTGCCTCCCTCAGAGAGGGAGAGCATGATGGCCACGGGCAGCCCCTCATTCAAGTCTTTCAGCAGCTCCACAGGAAGCAAATCCAGAATCGTGAGCTCCGAAAGAGGAAACAATAAACCAGGCACCAGGCTGCTCCTGACATGCAGCAACCCACGGCAGGCAATTCCAAAGGGCGGCTCATCCTCCCTGCACAGATTCAGCCGAAACACATCAGCTTCCAAGAACTGCGCTGGGCTAACATATTTGCTCTCCCCCTCTCTCGCTGGCAGAACGATGAGCAGATGTGCCTGTTATCACACTTTCCTAGAAAAGCCGGTGAGAGGCTCTAACCCTCCTGCAGAGGCTCAGGGTTTGCAAGGGGAAAGGCTATTAAAACGCCATGCATGCTAGGCTTGGACACACACACACACAAAAGCCCCATGAGGTTGTGATTAAAACCCCATGCATGCTAGATTTGGACACACACACACACACACACACACACACACACAAGCCCCATGAGGTTGTGATTAAAACCCCACACATGCTAGGCTTGGACACACACACACACACACACACACACAAGCCCCACGAGGTTGTGATTAAAACCCCACGCATGCTAGGCTTGGACACACACACACACACAAGCCCCATGAGGTTGTGATTAAAACCCCACGCATGCTAGGCTTGGACACACACACACACACACACACACACAAGCCCCATGAGGTTGTGATTAAAACCCCACGCATGCTAGGCTTGGACGCACACACACACACATGTCTCACGAGGTTGTGAATCCACGTTAGCACCGTTTGTTTGTTTAAAAGGAAACAGGAGAATGTCAGTTGTTTTACAGGCACTTGTTCCGAGCCCCAGTTGAGGAAAGCAGCAGAGTTTGAGGTAGGGACCATCTAAGCTACTGCTCCCAATTTTTTTTTTTTAATAGAATGACCCAGCTGCAAAAACGCATGGACTCTTATCCCAAATGCAGTAATTATGCCCACACATCTGGGCCTAGAGGTTACTGACCAGGAAGTTCAGCCCTGTGCAGGGTACATGAGCACTTAGTCTTTGTGCTGGCCCTCTGCACAGGGGTGAATTTCATCCTGCCTTGGGAACATGGTAGATTCCACACACAACATGAGTAATACACCCCCACCCCTTCACACAACCCACCCCACCCCACCCCCCGCCACTCCCACATGAATAGGAATCACAGCTCAATCATGTTTCTAAGCAGGGCTACAAAACTGTCAGGGTTGTAATGCAGGACTTGTGGAGAAGGGGCTGACAGGGTCTGTGGAACTGGGGTGAGCCAGTCCTCCTACCTCCCAAGGACATTGCACCATGTGTGGGAGAAGCCACCCACCATCCTCCTTGTGGTAGGAACAGCCAAGGCCTTATGGGAGTGGGGAAGGTTTTCTCCGGATGCACCAGTATAAATCTGGCTGTGCGCTGTGGACCAACCAAGAACTGCTTCTGGGAAGGGGAGCCTGTGTTAGCTGCAGCAGTTGAGCTTGGTTTTACTTGGGCCTCATGCAACTAGCAAAACACTGGAACAAAGAACCACATGCTGCTAGAGAAAGGAGTCTGCCTGTTTCACTCGGACATCTCCAGAGAAGCCAGCCAAACAATCCTTTTCCTAGGTGAGCTTTTTAAACTCCCAGTGGAGCAATTGCTGGGGTGTAAAGAGCATCATAGGGTGAGCTTCAGTGTGTTTTAGCCCGAGCTGCTTCCACCATAGAGATGCCTGGAGATCTAGTCCCGCCCTCGGGAAACCCAGGTCAAGATTTTCCCATAGTGACCAGTGATTCTGGGTGCACAGCTGGAGACCCCTTAAAAGGGGCCTGATTTCCAGGCAGCACCGAGCACCCACCCTATATCCGGCCCCTTTATGGTGTCTCAAGTTGGGCCCTAAAAAATCATCAGTTGCTTCTCGAAAAAAAAAAATCCCAGCCCCAGATGTGCATCAGGACTTGGTTATATTAAAGAAACAGCATCAAACCCTACAAAAACTAACCCACACTCTCCCCCTAACAGCAAGAACGGAAGCCCTGTCCAAGGGATATTCAGTGAAGCAAGCAGAAGTCAGTGCAAAGATGTAGCAAGGGGAGAACAAGCAATAGTACAATGAATTTTTATTAGCGGCCCTAGCTAGGGACGACAGAGCCAGACAGAGCCTGAAAAAAAAAAACAAAAAAAAAAACACGCTTTCTGCCCCCGGCCTGCTTCGATCTGAGCTCCGGAGATCCCTGCCTTTCGCTCAGTTCCTCACACTTGTACCTGACCCCGAGGCCACGTACGGCAGCACTCCAGCTGAGCAACGCCAGGGACCCTTTGGAGGCCATCAGTGCTGGTGCTGGATCAGCGTGGGTTGCAGGGAGAGCACCATGTTTTGCCACGGTAGGATGGAAAGGTGAGTAAGGTGGGGGGGGAGACTCAGAGCACGTATGGGTACTTCAGCAGGTAGTCCTTGAGCCTCACAGGCAAGGGCAGGGCCGAGACCTGCCGAGTGCTCCTGTTGATAGTTAGCCTGCACAGGTGCTGCAAAGCCGGCACAGAGACATACAGGGGCTTGATCAGTTTCAGGTGGATGGCCGGATCCTTGGACACGGACGTGGTCTCCTGCTCCGACGGCCGCAGCCGTTTGGCTTGCTTCAGCGAGGCCAGGGAGTAGAACTGGACCAAGGCCATGGCGTCCTTGAAGCTCTGGAGCTTGGGCTTGGCCAGGACGGACGAGTCGAAGCCGAAGCGGCCGGCGCTGTAGCAGATCCGGATGTGGGTGGGCCCGACAGAGGTTTTGACCGACAGGGTGAGCAGGTTGTCTGGGCTGGAACTGTCACGCATCAGGAAGGAGCCTTCCAGGGCAGGGCAGAGAACGCGTCTGGCCTCTGCTGCTGTGAGGGGACCCCAGTACCAACCTGCCCAAGAGAGAAAGCACCGTCACACGCAGGTCAGCCCTACCGCTTCACCCAACAAAGCTGGCCCTGGGGGACACAGAGAGGGGAAGAGCCAAGGTGGAAGGAGCAGGATGGCTGTCCCATGCAAGAGATTTCCAGGGGAGCTGGGGGACAAGGGAATAGAAGGGGCAGAGGTAGAAGGCCAATGGGTAGGCAGCTGGTGTGCTGTGACCCATGTTTCCATGCTGACCAATATCGCCTCATTGCTTCCCCATGTTCCCCCCAGCTGTTTGCTTTCTCCACCTGTTGTCTATTGTCTGAGAGCTCTTCAGGGCTCTGAGTGCAGTGGGGCCCTGACCCCTAGGGCGGGGGCCATCGCAAGATTCAAATAACAGAGGCCCATTTCCCTGTCCCCTGGTGCAGATTTCTCCAGCAGCAAAGGCAGCTTTAGGGGTCTATCCCTGCTGGTGCAAACTGACGCGTCGGGATTTAATGAGAGTAATGAGTTGCCAGATTGACATCCCTGGAGACTGATGGCCCCTGTTTAACCCAGGGTGAGGCCATGCTGCCCGGCGCGTGTTTTCTGACCCAGAGGAAAGCTTCGAAGGAGGAGAAGGGAATTCAGGTCTCCGTGACCCAGCCAGTCAGTGATCTGTCTGCTGAGGCTCCTGACAAGTTGTGTGTGTGCAGTTCTCAGAGCATGACTGAGGTTGCATCAGAAGCCCTAGAGAAGCGCTGAGCACTTGCCCTCTGGAAATCAGACACATTTAAGGGGTCTCAAGCCGGACGCCCAAAAATCACTAGCTGCTTTTGGCTTGTCTCCTGACCCTGAGATCTGGTTGGCTGGAAAGCAAATGACCAGAACCAAGGGAAGCTGTTTCTAGGGATATCTAAGACTTGGCCTGGACAGAGCCCTGGAGAATAGTCTCTAGGGAACAGCTTGGGCTGGAGAGGGGTGAGGCTAGAGGATCTAACAACTTTGCCCATGTCTAGTGTCTACAATAATAGGTTTCAGCTTCTTGGATCAACATCCATTCTCCCTTACCAGCTTGCTCCAGGTGGTTTATGGTGCAGTTGATCTGGGCTGAGTTCACGTCCTCATCCCTGGCCTCTTCCCAGCCATCCTGTTCAGAGCCATAAGGGTAAACATTCAGAGCCAGCTTCTCCCTGCAGATCACAGCACTGGGGGACTTCATGGTCCAGCGTTGTTCCGTTGGCCAGGGGGGCTCAGGGAGGACATCTCAAGGTGCGATCAAGGGGAGGTCGCTCAGGGAAGGGAGTGCTGCCGGCATCACTGGGGGCATCTCATTTGGCTTCTCAACACCTAAAAGGTAACGCAGAAAAGTAAAGAAAGGAAAAACCAGTGCTAGGAGGTCCAACCTGTACAAAGCCATTCACCCAGGAGCTTAGCTTCACCAGAGACTATCACTACTGATACTGCCAACTGCCGCAGGGCGTTCCTTACAAGACTGCTACACTGAAGGCACCAAATCCAACAACAGTGATGAAGAGCAAAAGACAACAGGAAGGGACAAGAGCAGACACGGTGGCTGCTGCAGCTTCATAAGAGAATGGGGTACAGCTGGTCAAAATGATCCAACTTTCAACCAAGGGCTTTTGGGGTCAAAATTTCAATATTCTACCCAAACAAAATTTGGATTAAATCTGTAAATTTGACCAGTTCTAGAACGCAGGGCGGGATTTTGAAGTTTCTATGAAATTTCAGGACTTAGGGGGAAAAAAAAGTAAACCAAAAAAAAAAATAACCAACCCAAAAAACAATGAACGTTTATTTCTGTCCAATTCTATACGTGTGAGGAACTACAGAAGCTGCTTCTGAGTTATATTGGGAAGAGTTCGTAACATGGAACCATCTCTGCAGGGGAAGTGGGAGAAACGTCCGGGAGTGGACAGAGCCCTGGAAACCATATCCTAGGCTGATGGAACCTGACAGGTTCTTATGTCTGTCTCCTAACATTTCAGATAGACAAGATGAGCTTAAGAATGGGATGGACAGGATGAAATCCACCAAGCCCTCCGTCACCATGTTATTTGCCCTGTTTAAATCAAAGGTGATGAAGGGATAGACCAGATCCTGCCACCCTCACTGAGGTATCGGGTACCAAACCAGATTTCCCTGGGGGCCAGGAGGTGCGGCAACCCATGCCATTAATATGAATCAATAGCCGACTCTAACTTTTGGTGCTCAAGGCTGCAGTGGGTTAAGCAACGGCCATGCTGGTTCACACCCTTGCTTTGTTAAGCATGTTTTGAGATCCCTTGAGCCCGGGAGGAGCGAAGCCCTGATGAGGGGACCCTAGAATGAGAGGGAAGCCCCAGGTTCTATCCCATCTAGTTGTCAGGGGAGCAAGGTATCATACCACCTCCCCACCCCTTTTCCGGACAGATTAAGCGAGTTGCCCAAGGTCATGCAGCAAGTGACCGTTGAAGTTGAGATTAGTACTCAAGAGTCCTGCCGCTCAGTCCCTGCTCTAACCACTAGGCCACAATATCTCAAATACCAGCCAAGGCCACTTGGGCAAACACCAGACGCTGAGAGATGGCACCATGATGCCTAGCACCAAGCCGAACGGAGAGGAGCTTGGTTTAAAGAGACAGCTAATTCCGGAGTTTATCTGCTCTGCACATGCGAAACGCTCCATCAGCCCCGCCGGTACGCGAACTGATGAGTCTTAGTGTTTCAAACCTGACGACCTTTCGGGGCCCTGAATTTAAGCCCTAGAAGTGCCCCTGCAACAGCCTTCTCCTGGTGGAGGTGACAGCACCCAAAGCTTGGTAGGAGTGGGACTGAGCCCACCCCACTCAGCTCACGGGCTCTCAAGGGGAGATGTTTTCAGAAGGCCCAAAGGGCAGTTCAGAGCATGCCAGCTGGTGGGGCGCACTCATCGGCCAGGACAGAGAAGAATGCTCCCACCAGCGGCAGAATCTCAGTCCCTGCCTTCAGGGAGGAGTTTATTTTTCCAAACTAAAACAATCCCATATAAGTTATTAGACAGACAAACCAGGTCCTGCCGCCTGGCCCCTTTCCAGATGATCTGCAGGCTCTCACCTGATCCCCAGCCCCTGACCCATCACCAGGGAGGCAGATAATTAGTCACAAGGGGCTAAGCTCATCTCCCTTAACAGACAATCCCCTTCCCCTCATGACAGACCCCAACGGGAATTTGGTGCCTAACTCCCAGCTGTGCCTATGAAAATCCCCCCCAGAGCAAACTGGGAAGCAAGACAAGGAGTAAGGATACGGTGCAAGGGGACACGGGTGCAGGGAAAGGACCTGCATACAAGAGAAGGCGAACAAAACAAACGATGATGGTGGATTTGTGCAGTCCGGCACCAGAGCCACCTGCAGCAGGTACCTGCCTGCAACCCCCCTGGACTCTCTCCCCACCTCGAGCTGCTGCAGCGACTCCACCACACATAGGTCACACAGTGCAGCCGGTCCCCCGAGGGCTGGAGCATAAAACAAACACAGTGTTTGGCTAATTAAATCCACCTCCCCCTGCACCTTGGCTCCAGCCTCCATCCAACTGCTGCATTCAACTCATCTGACAGAAGCTCTCACCTTGGATAACCCTCTAACGAGAGCAGGTCTCTGGGACGCTGGTTGCCACCCTGGCCAAGGTGCTTAAAGTAGGGTGACCGGATAGCAAGGGTGAAAAATCAGGAAAGGGAGTTGGGAGTCATAGACATCTATAGAAGCAAATGCCCCAAATATCAGGATAGTCTCTATAAAATCGGGACATCTGGTCACCCTATGATTAAAGCCTTCGCTTCCCCTCTGCCTGCCAGAGCTCCCCACAGGCCAACTGAACTAATTCCCATCTAAGCCAGGGACAGGCAGGGGTCAAGCGAGCTCGTTTGTCCAGGCAAGAGCATTTCAGGGGCAGATGGCTGCCAGGAGAGGGCTGCTCTGGAATCCTAATGAGGGTGGATTTATATTGATCTATATGGAGAGGGATTTGCTGTCTGAGGAATGAACTGACGCTTGGTAAAAGAGACAAACGTGCCAGAGATCTGACACTGGGGGAGAAATCAGGGGGGTGCAGAGCGGAGGCTCAACTCAGGCAGAGTCCCCGACTTCCCCATGCCAAGATCAAAGGCCAATTCCGACCCCCTTCACCATGGTGGGTTTGTGAGATTGGACTGAAGTTTTCAAACCTAGGGTGTCGAAAATTAGCTCCCTAAATTCACCTAGCCCCACTCGGCCTGATTTGCTGAGCACCCCAAAATTCCATTGAAGTCAACAGGAGCTGCAGGGGCTTGGCACCTCTGCCACCCAGTACACTTCCCCTCTCCCACAGTGCTTTGCCTATTCAGACATGAAGCTCTCTGGAGCAGGAACTGTCTCTTACTATGTTTGTACAGCACCCTGCACAGCGGGGCCCTTAGGTGCTATTAGAATCCAAATAGCAATTGTTTCTATTTAGGAGCCTAATGATGAGTTAAAGAGCTTTGCTTTCTGTACCCAGGACTGAAAACTTCAACCTCTATTCTGATCAGGATTATTTCCACCATCTGAATGTGAGGGTCTCTTCAGAGAGCTAACACCTACATGGATCGCATGAGTAAAAATGTAGCACAGCTCTAACGTTTCTCCCCCACACATGCACTATCTTCAAGGAGCTGTACTAACATCCATTCTTTAATCTACACAACGTCCCTGAAGTATTTCAGATGGGGAAACTGAGGCAAAGGGAGGGTCACTGATTTGCCCAAGGTCTCTCAGAGATCGTCAGTAAGCTGGAAGGAAGAGAAGATTCAAGGACACCGTGGCCATGAGGTTTCTACCACCCCCCACCCCCAGGCAGAACATTAGATAACAAGGTTAGAAGGCTTTTATCTAGCAGCATGTTCCCTCTCTGGTGGGCATTTTAGAGCACCTTAGTTCCAGGCTCTGGGTAAAGGGTGGAACAGTGATGCCTGTAATTGACAAAGAGGAATTGTCCGAGCTTTGTACAAAATACTCTGCTAAAATAACCCCCCACTGCACTTTGACCCTGCTGGTAAAACATTTCACCCTCCATGGCTTGTCATTTACCTCACTCCTTATTGTCTGTAAAACCCACCTTAGCTGGAAAAATAATCGGAACACTGAGTGCTGGATCCAGAACCCTCTCCCCACTGACTGCTGCATCCAGAACCCTCTCCCCAATGAGTGCTGGATCCATTGGCTTGAGCATCTCTCTCTAATGGGCCCTATCCAAACACCATCCAAATTTGGGACAGCCCAGATCTAAACTCCATGCCTTGAGTTCATCGCTGGTTTCTAGCCCCAGTATGATATCTGACCTTCAAACTGACATGGGTCCTGCCGCACTCTAGTTCTGATCCCTACCCGCATCTTTGGTCTCTCTTATGCAGGGTCCATTTTTAGCTTAAGCTACTCCTTAAAACACCAGCCTTTCAGTTCCTGACTGTAGTTTAATGGTTTATGCAGCCACAAGAGCACTTTAAAAATAAAATGAGACAATGCTAAATAGAATTGGCAGAGGGTACACCACTGCCTTCTAACTATTCAGTTGCAAGTCATAGACTCTATAGTGTTAACAGCCAGTGGAGATTCTCCTGCAGCTCAGGTAGCAGGGTTCTGTGTCTCTGAGCACAAGGATCTGAGGTCTGTCCTTGCTGTTCCCATGAACTTGGGTCACAGTGGGCATAGCAACAGGTGTGAAGTCCGTGGGGGCCCAGAGTCTCAGTTACATTCTTTTCAAATACATAAGGCAATCAGGATGCAAGGCAACAAATACCCTATTATTCTGCAGCCTTTACTGGCTGGAGTGGAAAATAACTTCTGCTTAGAGGAGGGCAGCCCATCCCACATGCTGGAGCTTGAGGAATGGAATGTAAATACTGAAAACTCACCTTCTCTGGATCATCTCCAAAGGCTGTAAAAAAAAAAAAAAAAGTCATCTTGGGGAAAAAGAAAGAAATAATAGAAGGAAGGAAGGAGGATGCCTTGGAAAGTCAGATTCCTCCCTCTCCAGCTGGAAAGTAATCTCCCCAGGACAATAAAACAATAACAGAGGTTGCCGCTTCCTGACACTGACATCCCTGCATCCTAAAGGAGCGCTGAAAAACTGCCAGGACATATATTGCAACATACTTGACAATCATCATCAAACATTAACAGAGAGCTACCAAGCCATGTCCCCAGCCAAATCCCTCCCCTCTCCCTGCATTTTCAAGTGGATATGATCTCTTTCGTTAGCCCGGCTCAAGGAAATGAACTCCCTGCAGGTGGAAGACGCCTCCAGCTGCAATGTCTTCTAGGCTTTTTTATTTATTTATTTGAAATCACATCCACCCATTTCCATCACCCGCATGGCAGAGAAGTCGCTGCATTTGGGCGTTTGGTCTACACTGGAAATAACATGGGATAGCCCTCATGAGGTCACACACAGCTTAGCACTCAGCACAGGCCAAAGGAGTGTCCTGCTTGACAGAGTCAGCGGGCCCCGGTGAACCAGGACAACACGTCCTCCTTCACACATTTACAATCATGTTACTCAACATGTGTCCTGACACCACCTCGTTTCCCAGTGGAGAAGAGGCTGCGGGGCCCAGTTCATAAGGGGGTGAAAGCATGATTGACTTCAGCAGAGTTTCATGGGCTGGCACCAAGTCTGAATATATCCCTGTGACTCCACGCCCTGCCTCACAGGACAGCCTAGCCATGTGGGCACAGAATGGGCAACGGCCCACGACCAGAAACAAGAGGTTTTAGAAAGGAGACTCCTCTAGGTTGCTCTTTTGATTAAACCATTGGGAGCAGGCTTGCTACATTTCCTCCAAATATTTATCTCCCTCCTTTATTATAATCTGTTTTAAGGAGCTTCTGGTCATTTCTGCCTGCGAACCATCTCCCTATCCTATGGTTTAAAGCTCTCCCCCCAGCTCTAAGCCTGCTGCCCCTTCTGTTCACAGGTTCCCTGTTACCATCTGTCCATGGTTCCCCAAACCTAAGCCTTTCTGATAGGCAGTTTTATGAAGACACGTGTGACTATTCCCACTAGCATAAAGGTGATGGACGCTCATGGCACAGGGCATAAGCTGATTGCTTGGGGGAGGTCAAGAACTCCACTTATGAATATACCGCCTGGGACAACTGGTTACGCGCATCATTTGCCTTAGTGTGAAGCATCAAATATGGGCTTCCCCGTCCTGATGCACCAATGGTCTGTGCAGCATGAAAGTCAGCCAAGGAGCATGGGAGAGGGTGAGAGCAAGATGCCTGTCAATCAAACCATGAGGCTGCGGCCCCGCCTTGGCAGCTAGGCTGGGGAAGTCTGCAGTCAGACGTGTCCCACTTTCCTCTCTAGCAGTAGGCAGCACTAGAGACCCAGCCCAGGGTTATTAAAAACAGCTCAGGCTGCACTGCACCTCGGTGGGTTTCTTCTGTCACTCTGGAGAAAAGAACTTGCAAGGGGAGGGGAGAACCTGCAGGCAACCAACCCACACTGGAATCATGACCCAGACCCCATCTTCTGGGCTCTTCCTAGGGGAAGAGAACTTACACCGACCAGCCAGCAAGCCAGGACTCAGCAGAAAGCCAAGGAACCAACACCTCCCTCCCCCATTCCACCTCTCCCAGGGCCGCCTCTCTGTTGTCCAACAGGCTAATGCTTTAAGCCAGGTTTGGGCTCGTGCCACCTCAAATGCCCAGAGACAAAGAGAGGGGCATGCACCCCTCTGCACCTCGGCAGAAACAGCTTGGTATTGAGGAGGATTGACTTACAAAGGCTCCCTAGTCCCTTTAGTTTGCCGAGCACCCACAGACGGGTGTGCTGGAAGTTGGAACCATTTGTAGGGGGGGGGGGGGGAAAGGGGACTGAGAGCCATTGAACCAAACTGTAAACCCTGCATATGATGGAAACCACTTCAAGCCAGGAGATGCAGCTGCAGCCCTAGTTCCAGCCCCTCTGGCCACAGAACCCACTGCCCACCCCCCACCCACCCCCCAGGGCTGTGCTTAACTGGAATCATTGCTGCAGACTTGGCTATGCGCCGCTGTCAGGCAGGGTCAGCAGCCTCGGAAAGAATCTCTCTCTCTGCTGGTGACACCCCCCCTCTGATCTCGCCAACCCCCTCTCCCCCTCCTCCCCACACACGGTGCTGTTGTTTTAGGGGAAGAGGCAGATAACTGGCTGGCGGGAGGGGGGGCGAAGGGGAAGGAGAGTTTGGTAATAAGTGATCAATAATTCACCCCCCCCCATTTCTCTGGGAAAGAAAGGACCGGGCAGCATTAAAGACCCTGGAGCTGGGGGGACTCTGCTCACCGAACAAAAGAAGAAGCGTTGCAAAAAAGGGGGTGGGGGGACGGATCGCGGCATGCCCAGCTGCTGCTCTTTGTTTGCTGATCACAGACACAACGCCCCCCCCCCCACAACACACCCCCACCCCAACAGCCTTTGTGCAAAAATCATCCCAAGGGAGGCACGAGCCACCTTGCGGTGGGGGGGGACCTCCCTGCAAGACACCCCCCCTCCCCGTGTCCTTTATCCAAACCACCACCCGTCACAGTCCCCCTCCCCAGGTGCAGCCCGGGCACACACCTGAGCATCGCCTCCCCGCCCGTGGCGCTGGCAGGGCACGGACTCGGGCTGGGCGCTCGCCTGCAGGAGCGGTCGGTACCTGTCTCAAGGTCGCCGGGCCGGGGATGAGTGAGCGCAGGAGGCGCTCTCCGGCCGGGAGCTCAGCTCGCCCAGGTGTGACAGTCCCAGCCGAGCAGCCCGGGGAGCTTCGCTGCAGGGCTGGGGGGGGGGGGGGGGGCTCACCGGCTGCTGGGGGAGACAAAGGGGGGGTCCCTCCCCTGCTTGCTCAGCTGGGGAAAGGAATCTGCAGGCAACGCCCCCCGTGCTAAATGCACCAGGGGCCGCTGGCTGGCGCCCCCCGCCCCAAGCACCGTGCAGGTATCCAGGCAAGTGGCACCGCACGGGGGGGCTCGCTGCAGCCTCCTCCCTGGGGGTGGGACTCCAGGCCCCGCCCCGCCAGCTCCGGACAGTGCCTGGCAGCGGAGGGGGCTCCTCCCCGGGGAGCTGGGGGAGGAGTTTCGTGCAGCCACACCCCTGCGCGCTGTAGGGGGGCGGGGGCGCCCGGGAGGGGAGGGGGATCCAGGCAGTGTCTTAGGGGAGCGGGGGGGACCACACACACCACAAGACACGTGTATGGTCCCTGGGGGAGCGACCAGGATCAGCCGATAGGCAGCCAGATCGCTGTGGCTCCCTGCCCGGAGCAATGAACTGGGCTGGAGCCACCCCCCGCCTTCCCCAAGGCACCCCAGGGCCCCACCCGCTGAGCAGAGACGGGAGGGCGGGCACTGCCCGGGAGCTAACGGCGTTCTGCCCCTTTAGAGGCTGGTCCGCTAGTGGATAACAGCCTCCTGCTGCTGCCAACTGATGGAGTTCCTGCCTCAGGTCAATGCTAAAGGCCAAGGGGTTCAAACCCCACAGAGGCCTGGGGAGAGGGGAGGTTACACGAGCAGGATTTTGGGACAAGTGGCAGATCCTGCTCGGAGATCAGAAATTAATAATGCCACCCCCTAGACCGGAGTGCACAAACTTTTTGGCCCACATCAGGGTTACAAAACTGTTTGGAGGGCCAGGTAGGGAAGGCTGTTCCTTCCCAAACAGCCTGGCCCCCGCCCCACCCCTTCCCATCCCTCAGGACCCCGACACATCCCACCCCCCCCCCCCCCCCCCCCCCCCCCCCCCCCCCGGCCACCCCAGCCCCCTACCCATCCCCCCGCCCCCGGCCAGGCCCCCCCCTACGACTCCCATGCCTATCCAAACCCCCCCACTCCCCATCTCCTGACCGCCCCCCCAAACCTCCACCCCATCCAACCACCCCTTGTCCCCTTACTGCCCCCCCGGTATCCCCTGACCCTTATCCAACCCACTCGCTTCCCACCCCCTTACCATGCCACTCAGAGCAGCAGGAGCTCGCAGCCCCGCCGCCTGGCCGAAGCTAGCCATGCCGCCGCGCTGTCCAGCAGGAGTGGTGGGCCAGAGTGCTGGCAACACAGTGAGCTCAGACTGCAGGCAGGGCCGGTGCAAGGGTCCCACCCGAGCCCCGCGGCAGCTCCCTGCCTCCCAGCCCTGAGGCACCCCCCCCACCCATGGCAGCTCCCGCCCCCAGCTCACCTCTGCTCCACCTCCTCCCCAAGCACGCCGCCCCTGCTCTAATTCTCCTCCCCTCCCAGGCTTGCAGCGCCAAACAGCTGATTGGCGCTGCAAGCCTGGGAGGCGGGAGAAGTGGAGCAGAAACCATGCCGCAGCCGAGCCTAGGAATGCTATAAAAAATGGGGGTACCGCTTTTTGGCACCCCCGAATCTTGGCACCCTAGACAACCACCTAGTTTGCCTAAATGGTAGCACTGGCCCTGGCTGCGGGAGAGGGGGGACAGCAGGGAAGTGGCTGGGGGCTAGCCTCCCTGCCCGGGAGCTCAAGGGCCGGGCAGGACAGTCCCACAGGCTGGATGTGGCCCGCGGCCATAGTTTGCCCACCTCTGCCCTGGGCCCATTGTCCTGGCAAAGTCCTGTCCTGGGCAGATGCTTGATCACTAGGGTGACCAGATATCCTGATATTAGGGGACTTTATCTTATACAGGCAACTATACTCCTTCCCCCTCCCCCTGAAAATAAACAGGTCCCAATTTTTCACACTTGCTATCTGGTCACCCTATTGATAACATGGGACATTTAGCTTTAGAAATGTTTTGATCCCTTGCCCCACCAGTGAAACTGATTGATTTCAGCGCATGTCCTGCCCCAGTCAGCGGGCTGCACACCCAGGTCTTGGGGAAGCTCCCATCCCTCCCATCATGGGTGCTCTCTCGCTTTACTTTGTCATCTGACGGCAGGGCCTATTGAAGTTGAGGGCAGTGGCATGAATAGAAACAGACCAGATTTGTCCCTGAGGCAAGGTGAGGGCATGGCACATACAGCCCCCTTCCAGAGGGAGAAAGAAGCTGGGATGCCCTATAAGAGAGGTGCTGGATCATATATAACCCCACTCTCACCCCTACTCTGAGCCCTGCAGCTCCAGCTCCACTGGGAATATCATGCATGAATAGTTTCCATTAGCTTTATCCCTTTAATGGGGCTGCATGGCATGGGCCTCCCAGCCACACGCTGTATTGCAGAAAGAGCCCCACCTTTCCTATACTTATAGTGTAATAAAAGACAGAGGACACATCCAGCTTTCTTACACCGCTAGCTCAGCCCTGAATTTGATATCACTTCTGTCTCCCCTTCCACGACCAAACCCAGTTGTGAGCAAGTTTCCAGCTAACATCACACTGATGAGCCTGGACCCGGTAGAAATAGGTCAGTGCAGCCTCCCCAGGGATCCGGCTGCCTGGGTATCTTTGCAGGACATTTTGTGGGAAAACCTCCCATGGGCTTTACCTCGTCGTCCCCTCCCCCACCCCGACTCCCCAGCCAATGGGCTACAGCAGAGATGATCTCACTCCTTCCCCGCCCACCCCATGCTCGCATACCTAGCTATTCCCAGCATTTGGTTTGCTGCTAGACCTGTCCAGCAAACCCTAAGGCAGCCACACTTGTGCCTGGGATCTGGGCAAACCCAAAGTTCCTGCAACTGCAGGCCTGGGCCCAGACTCGTAAGGTTGAACTTCACCCCAGAATAAGAACCTGGATGGATGGGTAGAGAACTCAGCGTAAGCTAGAGTGTCCCAGTGCTGGTTAGAGCCAAAAGCCAGCCAGAACCTCCTGCTGCAGCAATCTGTGTATCCCTGGAGCAAGGCCTATTTTTAAGGGCATCTGAAAGCCGTCTTTAGTTCATTCTCTAAAGCAGAGACTCTGCACACACCTCCTCCCTCTCTCCCCATTTCATTTGTTTCATCCCAGTGAATGAAGAGTTAATAGGGCACAAAATCCAGCAAAAAAGGGGGTGGGGGGGAGAGGAAATCAGCTTCGAGCCCGGGGAAAGCGAATCATGTAACACTGAGCAGGAGCAGCGCCAGGGTTTATGGCGCCCTAGGCGGGGGTCCTTCCACGCCCCTGGTCGTCGTTGGCAATTCTGCGGCGGGGGAGGGGGTCCTTCCGCGCTCCCGGTATTCGGGGCACTTCGGCGGCGAGCCCCGGAGCAAGGGAAGGACCCGCTACAGAATTGCCGCCGAAGACCCAGAGCGCGGAAGGCCCCCCCGCCGCAGAATTGCCGCCCCCCCCAAATCCTGGCACCCTAGGCGACCACCTAGGTCGCCTAAATGGAAGCGCCGGCCCTGACTGTGAGGTTAGCCATGCCTGGAGCTGAACACAAGTTCTGCACCAATGCTAAGCCCTTTGCCTTGCTTCTTCCTACAGTCTGCCTTCCCCATCAGCCCTGCCAGAGGAGCCATGGCCTTTGCCGAGATGCTTTGGCCTTCTCTAGCCCCTTGCATCGGAGGATCTCACAGCACGTTACACACATTCATTTAACTAAACACAACACCCTGGTGAGCCCGAGTGCTAAGTCCCATTTGCCAGACTGGGGAAAACTGAGGCACAGAGGAATAAAAGCAACTTGCCTACAGTTAGTTGGCAAGTCATTGGCACAACCAGGAAGAGAACCCCAGAGTCCTGACTCTGAAGCCCAGGCTCTAACCACTAGACCACTTTCCTGCCTAAAGCTATAAAGCTGACTCCCATCCCCAGGCTCTTTCTACTGTCCCTATTCATTTTCTGTAAGTCACAATTTCATAGCCCATCTCTGCCCCATCCATTGGTTACCTCAGAGGTGACCTGGATTTGAAGGCAGCTGCCTAGGAGAGGATGATGCAGTTGTCCTCAGGCAAGTTCTCCACCCACAGCACTGACTCCGCTGCTCAGAAAGATCAAAGCCACCCTGCTGAGGTACAGCACGGATTTCACACACTTGGTCGCCATTATTTGTATCACAGAGCACTCAGGGTCTCCACTCAGGACCAGGGTCGCGTTGTGCTGGAGAGACATAGGAAGACTCGGTCCCTGTTCTGAGGTACTTAAAACTGAAGACAGGTGGGGTTATGGGCACTCAGCATCTCCAAAAAAAGATCCAACCCTACATCTCTACCATTGTGCACCCAGAAATGGTGACCCAAAATTACCGGCCCCTCTAGAGAATTTTGGGTGTAACTTGTGTGTGTCCCACATTCCTATCCACTCTTAGGGGAAAAAAAGAGAGGGGTTGATGGAACTGTGCCGCTTGGCTAATGTGCATTAGAGGTTGAAAGGTTTTGTAGCAATGCATCCTGTTTAAGTCCCTTGTTTTGCAATTTGCTCCTCACTAACAACCTAACGTGTTCAAATCAGAAGAACAGTCACAAGAAGGGCCGAGGTGGGTGTGTTGCAATTTTCCACTTGCAGACTATTTGGCATAGGGAGGACCCTGCCCCCGTGGGCTATAAGGCAAAGGAGCCAGATGCACACATCCCCCTGAAAGTCACTGGAAGTTTGGCAGTTCACGCCATTTGCAGCTTGGAAAATCCCAGGCTAAATCCACCCCAGCCTGTCTAAGGCATTAGCTGAAAGCTATAGAGATGGAATATTTGCACGATGTAACCTTTCATCATGCACTTCGCTGGTCTCTGCTTCCTGCATGAGAAATGCTGGGGAGAACAGAATAGGGAGGTGGTGGGTAGTTCCCCCTCCCCTTCCATAGCGCAGTTAAAAATAAACCAAGAATTTCTAGGAAATTTCCTTGGAGAGAGCGAAACATGCAGAGTGGGCGCCCTCTGGAGGTGAAGAGGGGTCTTGCTGCTGCCTAAAAGAAACTGGGTCATTCTGGCTTATTATCCCGCCATGAAAGAGGCCTTTGAGCTTTTCTGGGAATCTGTTATTATATAGGAGCAGCCTTCAGGGTAGCTTGGAACCGTGGTTGAAATAAGTTTCAGGCTGGGTGTTGTCTGACCTAGGAAAATTAGGATCTGTATTTCACCACTGGTACAAGCAATGCCATAGAAAGGGCTTTGCTGTTTTTACTACCTCACTGCAGAACCCTCTGCCTTAGGCTCTAGCATGTTCTCAAAAAGTAATAGAAATAACTCCCCTTTGCCTGGCATGAAAGTAGAAAGATCCCAAGTCACTTTGCAAGCCCCACATGCAGCATGGTGGCCAGCTCTGGGGTGGAGGGCAGCACCGAGCCCTGTACAATAGGTTGATGCTGAGGGCTGAAACTACTTACTCTTAAAGTGCTCACAGAAGCCTGAATATCAGCACAAGCCCTTATAATTTAAGGGCTCATTCCCACAGGTGTCAACTCCCTCCAACTCAGTTTATCGCTCAGAGAATGATGAAAGGCTGAGATAGCCCTACTGGGATTTGAACTTGTGGTAACAGGGGCCTAGGCATTGCCAACCCAGTGTTGCTGTATACTTGCGACGAATACATGCAATTCTGCATAGGAAGGTTTGCTCTTCCGCTGCCCCAGCACTTGGGAACAAAAACAGATCTCTGACCGCCAGAACAGTCGTTCTCATCTACCGGTGAAGGGCCATTTAGCACTCTGCAGCCAATCACACTGAACCGAACCCCACAGGTAGCTAACAACTGAGATCTGCAGGCACTCAGCCCCTCTTGGGAGTTGGCCTTTCCCATACAAAAATCACTTACCTTCATCAGCGCCCTCATTCATCAAACCCACGGCTGCAGCTTGTGGGAGTGAATAGCTGCCACGGTGTCGGAGAGGGTAGTCAATTCCCAGGAAACAAACAGGGTTTGCATATGCCCTGAAACATGCTAGACCCTGACCTTAATGACCCACAAAGGGAAGTGTTACAGGGTCAGTCTCCTAGGGCACCCCCTAGGGGCATGACACAGCTCTAGCCTCGCCTAGACTTTGGTTTTCAATATCTAGGAAGTCAGCAGCCCAAGTGAGGTGGTGGGAGACTCAGCCCTTCCTCCAACTTAGTCTCTGGGTATACCCCCTTTTGGGGGCTACTAGTGCAAATGGATCCAAGAACATGGCAGAGCACCTCAGGCAGACTGGAGCTCCCCCAGGTGAGTCTCTAGCAATAGCCCCAAAGTAATGGTTCAGCACTAGGCCCTCCTTTTCCCTTCAAGGGAGCCCAGACCAGCAGTAGTTGCTGGAGCAGGTCCTGACTTCCACAAAGCCCTCGCCCGGAGCTGAAATCTGCTCTCCTCCCAGGTCCCCAGGTCTGCCAGCATCTGAGCTGGGCTTCTCCCTTTCACACCCTCCCTCCTCACCGGACTTAGGTGATGGTGGGGGCAAGGCTGTTTCAGCCCAGAGCAGTTCATTAGCCCTCACCTGGTTGACATGGGTTTGAACACCCCATCACAGTGTGCAACTTCCACAATGCAGGAGGATGGGCCTCCCCCAAGAAAGCCCTGCCTCTGGCCACTCACTCCCAGCCAGCTGCACAAAGGGAGGGGGAGAAGAATAAAAAAAAAAAAGAATCAGGTAAGTTCCCAGATGGCAGGTCTATCAATGGCTATTAGCTAAGGTGGTCAAGGACACAACCCCATACTTGGGTGTCCCTAAACCTCCGACTGCCAGAAGCTGGGACCGGACAACTGGGGATGGATCACTTGAAATTGCTCCATTCTGTTCATTCCCTTTGACACATCTGGCATTGGCCAGATACTGGGTGACATGGACTATTGGTCTGACCCAGTGTAGATGTTCGTATGTTATGAGAGGCTGTCTCAGGGTTTGTCTACAGGGGGACACGCTGGAAAGTTAGGACAAATCAGCTAAAGCTGTGAAGTTCTTGTGTGTAAGTTAACTGAACTCTTGATCAGGAGTAAAGTGGCCTTAGTTACCAGCTAGTGGGCTTAGCTACAGCAAACTGTGGCCACTTTACCTCTGAATGAGAGCACTTTAACTTCACTCCTTTACCTGATTTGTCTGAACTTTCCTGAGTGTCACCTGTAGCAGAGCCCTCAGATAACCAACTTCTAGGCCATTCAGGTGCTGAAATATTACAGGGAAGTAGGGTCATACAAGAGCCTAGATACTCAGGAATTTTGAGACTACAGGTGGTGGTAGTGATGAGGTGGAGGAAGATACGGATGGTCACCCCAGGATCTACCACCAGCCGTTGTGCGTGGTGCCAGTCAGCACTCAATACTTTGCACTATCTGATACTGTATCTGTGTTTGCAGGATTGTTTGTACACTTAGTGGGTGCGTTAAATAAAGGGACATGATAAATTGACATCGTTTCTCATGGGCATCTAGAGTCTCTTATTCTAATGATACTGATAACATTCCTGGTGCTGTGGCCCACAGCAGCCTAAGACATTAATTAGTGTGAAGTCAGTCACTAATTCATCAATAAGGACACAAGATCCCAGTTCACATAGGAGGCATAGCGCGTCCCCTCCACAAAAAAAACAGAGCCCCTTCTACAGTAGTTGTACTACTTGGGGCACATTTCCCAAAAGTCTAAAACCCCCTTGACAAAAGTGGATAGTGCAACAAGCCTACAGATGATACTCAAATTCCTGCCAAGGAAAGGGTTTGAACTTACACTGCAGAGATCAGCTCAATAGCCACAGCCTGCCTCTTGAGCCAACAAGCTGCTGTGAGAATGGACCGCCTGCGACCCCTTGTTTCAACAGAGCTCAAGGCTCACTGCACATGCATCTTTCATTCCGTTTGACGCTAGCTACTTTCCTAACCTAACTTTAAATAATTTATCCCGTATAATTTCTCTCTCTCCAAGCGACAACCAGTGCCATGCGCTGGCTGAGACAAATCCCAAACAACTCAAGAGCTTGGGGAGGATCCGAACCATCGTTTGAGCCCCAGGTGTGGGCAAAGAATATTAGAAGAATTTTAGATTTTGTAAGATGTAGGGGGGCTAGATCTAGAGACGACCTGGCTTGAATGATCCAAATTTTGGACCACTATCTAGCACCTCATTGAGGCACAGGAAATGTCAAGACCACCTGAGTTAACAGGCAGATTTGAGAGTGCTTAGAAGAGTCCATCTTTAAACAAAGCGTTGATCAAGCTTCATTATATATCACACACACACTATAAGTGCTACACACAAGCGTGAATAATCCTGGGCTTACTGATAGTTGATATTTGGAAAGCATGGTGACAGATACTGCAACCCCATGCAATATCTTTGGGGGCCATATGGCCATCTACGAATGGTTTCCGTATCACGGTGGGCCCAGGACTGCATGTAGCACCAGGGGCAGAGATACCACAGCTCGGCCAGGAACTAAGACCAGTGGAAGGTGATTAAGGGGACTCAGTCAGCTTGTAAACCCCTCCAGAGAGGCACCACCCCCTGAGGGGGCTTCCATATACTGGTTCAAACTGGCTTTTCCAGAGACAGATAGACAAAAGAAAGAGCTTTGGATAGAAAAAGGCTGGGTTTAAACTGGTTCAGGGCCTTGCTTCTGATCCAGCAAACAGACAGGGCCTTCTGTTCACGGGTGACCCCCCCCCCAATCCTTGTGGAAGGTTTGCAAAGACTTTAGCCTACCAGGGCATTAAGACTAAGGGGTGACTCCTGGTATGTTGAGTGTGTGTTTAAATCTATTGTTTTGATGTTTTCTCTGTAATTATTTTACCTTAAGAATAAATGTGCTTGCTTAGAAGGAACCAGGTGGTAACTATACTGTGCATAGCCCCTGGAGAAAAAGCAACCACCTGTGCTGGTCTTTAGGCAGCCTGGTTTGCTAGGGATATCACAGCACAAGGCAGGGAGCTTGGCAGCTTTAAAGCCCTCAGGCTGAAGGGAGTAGGATAAGGGTCCCTGCCCAGAGACATATAATGGCTTAAGACCTGAGGGCAGATACAGGTGCACTTACCCTGAAACTGTGACAAGTGCTTGCAGAGATCCTCTGCTAAAAGCCAATATGTAAGTGCAATGTTAAATTACAGCCTGGTTACTGATGTGCCATCATGCTGTTAGTGGTTGGGCTATTAGGCAAGCAGGCACAGCGGGATTTTTCTTCTATCAGCTCCCCGGGTATAGCTACACTCCGAGACAGGGAACCTGACATTAAATGTAATGCCTGAACTCTAGGAAAGCAGGGCCACCCCAGAGGCGGCTACCATACTCCTCCCTTCTTCCCATGCCTAGCATTAGAGGGATACAGTTACACATGGGGCATGCAGTCACATTGACACTCGTGCTCTTGTCTCGAAGCCAATTCTCCTTCAAGCCTTGCCTTTCATGTTTGCTCTCTTTCCTTTCAGGATCTAAATGACCATCTCCATAAAGCGTTTTGCCATCCTCTTGCTGGTTGCAGCAGCACCAAATGGCACAAAGACTGAAACCATTAATTAATGTAATAGCACAGGATAAAGGTAACCAACTTTGCCAGACATGAAGTACTACTACAAGTGGTGCAATGGTTATTTTTATCCAGCCACATACATTACTTGGCACAAGTCAGTGAAATAGATCTCTCTGCTGTAACATGTCTAACCCCCACTTAAGGCTGTTTTGTCACCCGATTTACATTATTCAGACAGGGTTCCCTTTTCCCCCCTGAAAGATTGCTTTGAAATCATCTCTAAACCATCAGCGTGAGCTTTAAGTTCTGTTAACTCTCAGCTTTGGTGAAGTGTGTGGATAAGAAGCTTTAACATCACTGGTTAGAGAAGGCAGAGGATTAGCCACACACCCAAACACTGCATTAGTGTGAGGGAAGGAAAACTACTGGTGACACTGATACCTCTATCTAGAGTATCTGAGCCAGCTTTCTATTTTAGAGGAAGATGGCACTTGGGATTTGGATCAGCGAGCAACTTCTTTTCTGGAAAAGGTGATTTATTTCTTTCCAGGGGGGCACGAAGCTAGGTAATCTCAGGCTGTGTGATCTTGTAAGTTAAGCAGGCTCAGGTATAGTCAGCATAGAGAGAATCTCCAGCGATAGCGCAGTGGAGTGCAAAGATTTGTACTAATAATTCAGTAGATGGCACTCTTCCTTCTGGGTCAATAGGGACCCAATGGCACGGCGTGATTATGTGGAGTTCCTATATTTCAGATGAGACCTAAATAAAATTGAGGTTTTAACCACTTCTGATTAGAGATTATTCTAGATTGAAGTTGGTCCCAAAGAAGATATTACCTCACCTCCCTTGTTTCTATTATAGATTGTGGCATTTTTGAAAAATAACATGGGGTGGGGAGTTTGGTCCCACGGTTCTAAATCAGTTCCAATTTGAGTAATGCATTCTGTGCAGCTAAATTTCCCCAGCAGTTTGGACTGCTTAAGGTATTCTTCGCTGCCCGCCACACTGTAGGGTTGCTTTTCATTATTAAACTGCCACATGCACAATGAGAGAAGACTGCAGTTCTGCCGTAGGTGAAGTCAAACAACGACTGGAGATCTCTTCACTGCTCCTTTATCTCAGCCCGATTCGCTGATGCTTAGGGGGCAGTTCCAGGTAGTGGAAAAGGTGCAAGTGTAGAGTCTTACGGGCGTTACAATGTACCAGTGACACATTTTGCTTTTTAAAATGGAGCTTACAAGCGTATGATTTGTCACACTAAAGAGGGATCGCCGTCCACTTGAACTATTGCACTTCTCCTTTGGCCATTTCGTTACTTGACAAAAATCACTGCAGCAGAACAAAAGGACGAAACAGCTTTCAAGTGTTTACTTTATGGATTTATTAGCAAGCTACTTCACTATTTCGCTGATGTTTGGGGGCCCCTCGTGCTACTCTAGAAAGAGCTCGTTTCCATGCTCTTCCCACACACCAAAACATTTGCAAAAGGATGTTTTGCAGCATGCTTAGTGGTGAGGTCCTGGTCCAGGACGGGGCTAGGTGCTATTACAATACAAACACAAACCACCACCAGCAAATCTGAAACCAAAGAAGCAAGAGCGCAAGCATCTGCAGAGAGAGAAAAGGGAGGGTGGAACTGGACATGTGGTGGTGTTGCTCTTGGGTGCACCCAAATGATCCTAAACACAAGCAAAGGAGCAGAGGGACACTTCAATTTTGGGATATACCATTCAGAAAAGGGCTTTAGTTAGGGCTTGTCTACATGGGGAAGTTGACTGGAACAGCTTTTGCAGAATAGCTTCCCATGTAGACACTCATCTTCCATTATAAAAGTGCCTTTTTCCAGTTTAGCATAATCCACTTCCAAAGTTTGATGAAACTACATCATAAAAAAGCACTCCTACTGGAAAAAGTGTGTCTACATGGGAGCCATTCTCCAATAGCTATCATGCTTTAAATTCACACCCTACCTTATTCTGGAATAGCTTCTCCACGTAGACAAGTCCTTAGTCAAGATGAAGGCCTTCAAGATAGCAGTGCCCCTTAAATTTAGCATCCTTCTCCTGACTGTCGACTTACCTGGCAGATTCACAGAGGCAACTTGCTCCTTCAAGCATGTTTTTCTTTTTCATCCTTCCATACGGTGTTTAAAGTTCACAGTGTCTGGGAACAACGTTAGGAAGAAGAAACACCACAGTAAGCACAGTTTGTGTGAAATACTGGTGCATTTATTGGTTGGCACTAGATTACAACCTACACTCTCATCAAAACTTGCGTTCACCAGTTTTTAAAAGACAGTGGTGCTCTCCCCCTCACACACCATTCAAATTGAGAGACATCTTTTAAAAAGAGAAAGGAACGGCATTCTCAGATGTAAGGGGCCAGATCATCAACTGATGGAAGCCAATCGACTTCCCTGGACTTCAGCGAAGCGGTGCTGCTTTACGTCAGTTCAGGATCTGGCTCAACCCGTACATGGATTTCTTTAAAAAGTGAATTTAGTAATGGTACCACAGATGAACCTAGAGCAAACTCCTCCATGCCTTGTCTCTGGAAACAGTGAAGGATGAAAGTTCAAAATTATCCAGCTATCTACTAAACCTGTCCAGCCTGGAGAGAACAAGAACAAAAAGGTGTGTGTCTGAATTATTCACTGGCTTAAACTAAGATCTGGCCCTCGAAGAAAAACCTGTTTTCCATTCAACAAACTATACCTTGAACAAAACAAGAAAAGTCACAAATGAGAGAATCCAAACCAAGGGATGAATAAAACAGGGACCTCTGCTGAAATACTAGATTTCGGAAGTGTCCTCACAATCCTCTTATTTTTAAGAACCATTTTGATTTCAGAGAAGATTACAGAAAGAAGTGTCAAGTTTACAAAAAGATCAAAGAAACACACAAAGTAATGGGTTAGGAGCACATCGTGTGGAGGAAAAAAAGCTTAAGGGAGTTAGATGCCCAAATCCCATTGAAATTCACTGAACTGGGTACTTAACTCCCTTCAGCTCCTTTGAAAATACCAGCCTTAGTTTCAGTTCTGACAATCTGGCTTGCTTGGAGGAGGGAAAACTGATTAAACTAATCTGACAATTCCATTTGAAAACTGAATTACTCGTCAGCAGTAACACAACAGCCAACATCGATTTTTCCAGTCAAGAACATCCATTTCTAGCATTAGCAGGAAAACTTGGGGGCTTACAGCGTGGGTATCGGGCATTACCAATCACACAAACCATTACTGTTCTTGTATCCTGCCCTCCCAGTACATTCCAAGTGACTTAATGTGTCTACTACGTGCAGCTCCCAGAAAGAAACACAGAAACACAAGTGAATAAATGTAACTAATATTTGTAGAGTTATAGTGACCCAGTTTGGTCGTGAGGTATCGAGATTAGGTAAGGAATGATAGCAAGTTGTGCTCATCAGACTTACTGAAGTCAAATTTTGCTGTTTTACTATAAAGGATCCCTTGTTGCTGTTTTTTTATACCTATTCAGAGAGAATTTTGATCAGATCTGGGATTCTGTACTCTGTGCTGGGGTACAGATTTTAAGATTTTGCTGATGTGTTTTCGTGACAAGACCAGGCAGAGAATGCAAGGTGGAGCGCCTGTAGATTTTTGGCTTTTTACAAAAGCTAATACAGTATATACTATGACACACAGGAAGCTTAGTAAATACCATCATGTCCAAAGTACAGCTCCAAAGCTCTCGTTCCAGCTAAAGTCACAAAAAGGTCTTTTCACACAAGTGAAAAAACATGCTAACAAATGCACTTCATCTAGTTAAAGTGTTCCCTCCCAGCCCATCTACTCCTCTTCCTTGAGCAGGTAAAGGTATAATGACACTATAGCTACAACATCAGCGTACCTTTATATACCACCTTCCATCAGAGGATCTGAAAGCTCTCTACAAAGGGGGATGAGTTTTTAAACCCATTTTACAGGGGGCAAATGGGGGCACAGGGAGGTGAAATGAGTTGTGTCAAGTCAAAGGGAGTCCTTGGCAAACAGAGTAGAAGCAAGGTCTCCTGAATCCCAAATCCTCTGTTGTAACCACTAGATGATGCTGTCTAGTTAGCAGGAGGGGCCAGCTGAGTTGTGAGGGGAAAATAACTCATGATCTGCAAGAGAATTGCAGAAAGTTGTTAATGTAAATAGCTATATGCAGAAGTGTTTTTTAAACACAGCCTGCCCCAAAGTTTACTGCAGTGCGAAAGTCATTCTAAAGGCGTCTCTGCACTGCAACAACAGCCCCGTGGCACCAAGTCTCAGAGCCCGGGTCGATTGACTCAGGCTGCGGGGCTAAAAACTGCAAAATTCCAGCTCAGGCAGGAGCTCGGGCTCTGATGCGCAGTGAGCGGGAAGGATCTCACAGCCCAGGCTCGACCCTAACCTAGCACATGGACATTGCTATTTTTAGCCCCACAGCCCAAGCTAACGGACACGTGCTCAGACTCTGTGCTGTGGGGTTTTCTTTGTAGAGCAGACATCAGATGACAGAAGACAGTACACATGAACTAAAGGACTAGATTGTCCTTTCTCTGTCATGCTATTGCCACTCATCTGTTCCAACTTCCTCTCTTTAATTGACACAAGTTGTGTGCAAGGGGCTGCAACTTGCTCAGCACTTTAGTTTTAAAATAGCTCTCCAGGTCCTGAAATGCAACATTTACTTCCTCTTCTAATCCAAACAAAGGAGCTCTGCAGAAAAGAGCATTTCCATCTCTTTCAAAGTATGTGCTGGATATGAACATTTGCTTTAGGATTTTAAAGTTACTGATGACAGCAATCACTGAGGCTCACATCCCCCATATGGAGAGTAAACCTAAAGAGATCCATCTCATGAAAATAACGACTTCCTTAAGCCCTATTTGTATTAGGATTTGGGGATCTCACTAAATCTGTGCTGGAAATATTTACCTGCTATTGTGCTTTTCAGCACAGTTACAGACAGTCTGACTGAGATTAGGGGAAAGAGGCCAATCACGCTTTCTGTAATGGCAATGGAAACAGTTTAACCTTCTATACATTAGCCTACCTATGCTGTTTTCAGCACCAGTTCAGGACCACCAGCTGCTTTCAGCAATAGGTCAGTTTCATGGTGTAGATGGGGCCAGAGAGACCAAAAGATCCCAAGCAATCATTTCTCCTCAGTCACCTGCCACAGTATTGTTTTTAAACACCAGCCATGACTTCCACTCAAGGAAAAGTGAAACAAACATAGCACTTGCAAAACAACAGATCATCCACTTCCTTCTCAGCAAGAGATGGTCGTTGCAGATATAACAATGCATTTAGAATTGCTGCTTTAAAAGAAGGAACTAATGAGACGTGTATGTTAGTGCAAGAGATAAGATACGATCATGTTCTTTAATAATTAAGGACACTAAAAGCTCTTCTGTTTAAGCTCTGTCCAGCATGTATTAAAACATACCCGACTTTGCACTTTTATAGCAATCTCAAAGCACTTCACTAAAGGTGAGCAAATATCCTTGTATTTTTTGCAAAAGGGGAAACTTAGGCAGAGAGCGGTTGAGTGACTTGCCCAAAGTCAACTTAGAGAGTGTCAGTGGCGCAGTTGGGAATAGAACCCAGACTGCTTGGCAATCCAGACCCAAGCTTTAATGACTAAACACCACCCCATACCTTGTATGATTTAAAAGATGACATTGTGATAAATGGGAATTCCAAGAGCTTTGGCGCGATCTCTCTCAGGTGAAGTTTGGTTTACAGTTTGTTCAAGTGTTTGCCTGATCAGGGGAAAAACTAGTAGGTCTACACTTACCTCCAGGTCCGGCGGTAAGCAATCGATCTTCTGGGATCGATTTATCATGTCTTGTCTAGACACAATAAATCGATCCCGGAAGTGCTCGCCGTCGACGCCGGTACTCCAGCTCGGCGAGAGGAGTACGCGGCATCAACGGGGGAGCCTGCCTGCTGCGTCTGGACCCGCGGTAAGTTCGAACTAAGGTACTTCGAATTCAGCTAGCATTTGCGTACCTTAGTTCGAAATGGGGGGTTAGTGTGGACCAGGCAGCAACTGATGCTGACAAGCTCTCACTATATTGTGGTTGAGTTCTTGCTCTTCCTAGTCCAACGATACCATCTCTTACCTCCCGTGCCAACAGTCCTCCTCACTGAGGACTGGTCACAATCCTCTCTAGGCAGGACATTTTGGAGCAGATTCCCACACTAGTCTCTGCTGATCTAGAAGCGAAAGATCTTGAACTTCAATCCCCACCATAGCAGCACATTGTGCTTCTCCAGCATTGGCCCCAGCATAGCTGTTTCATCTTGCAGCACAGCTGTTGCAGAGGGTACACCCAAACTCAGTATCTGCCTTTCCAGCTCCCGTGTTACAATTAGTCATAACCCACTTAAGACAGAGGAACCAATTCCTCCTCCTAAAAAGGAAAGCAAATCCCAAAGTGCCCATTTTGACAGAAGCAAAAGAGCAGTGGATGCAAACAAAAGCTTCCATCTGGCTATAAAATATACCACCTTCAAGCTGCAAAGAGAATTACATGGACCTCATTCAGGACTTTCCTCAAATAAAAACCACAGTTCCATATATCCACTAGTTTCACATAATGTAAGTGCATACACAGACCAACCTCTCTAGGCAAGAAGTGCATATTAGCAATGTTTTCAATCAAGAACTTATGCATGGTCTCCCAATGTTTTATTTCTCAGATCTGCATCTAATATAGTTAGAGATGCAAAAAAACAGCATCAACTCCCATGATTGAGGTTTTACTTTTTCATCGCTCCAAACAGTAGTGTTAAAAGAGCTTATTGAGTCACCAATATCCCTTCACTAGATTCAACATTTTTATCCCCCCTCATTAGGTTTAAACTAATTGGTCAACACAATTCATCACTAATATTAACCCATTACTTCAACACCGTCTAGCAGGATAGATCTTCCACAGCTCCAGATATACCTTCCTTTCACAGGAGATTATCACAGACTTATGCTAACCACGTCATCTAATTTCAAGAGAAACATCTTCTATAGCTTCACCTTGGGATTTTACAGTTGTGCTGAGGTGGAATATTTTAGCTAAATTAAGACTCCAATCTTAATTATGAGAGCGTAGGTCCCATCATTGCAACTCATGAATAAAGACTTTGCGGGGGGTGGGGGGGGGGAGGAGATCAGGCCCTCAGCATTCACATCTTTCAGGATCCCAATCCCTATACACGCATGAATTGTCACACTATCAGCCCCATTAACTCTTATTAATTGAACCCAATTAAGGTATTTTGAATTCTTTAAAGTTTTACACTCCAGTTTTTACTTTACAAAGTAGATTTTAATCAAGTCAAGGTTTTGTCACACAATACACTTAGAGATACACACACCAAACACTCACATTTCCTAAGATCTTCCAACACGGAAGAAAGCAGCAAGGGTACTGTGGTCTCAGAGGCAGTATTTTGGGCTTCAGTTGCTAGATGGTATGTAATGTGACAAGAATAGGAATAAAAGTTTTTCCAGTGATGATAGGAAGTAGTTCCTCTATACAAAGCTACCATAAAGCAAGATGAAAAAAGCATGAACTCTCCCCTCATCCCCCTGCTGTGTAAAATACTGGATTTTGCACATCTCCAGTAAGCCATGGGTCTAAAACAAAACAAAACAAAAAATCCATCTTTGTGGGGAGATCAGAAGATACTTAGCTTTATTCTTGGCAACACCACCTGCCAGTTTGCAGGATCATCAGCCCCCCAAAAAATCCATTAATTCTCCTCTTCCTGTTTCCAAGGAAAACATACCACTTGCTGGGGCTTGAGATGCAAAGATCTTCAGTTTCATCATAACATGCGTCTTCTAAAGGTACTTAAAAGTATGTACAATAATTTGCGTAGGACACTTCTAATCCAAATGCAGATAATGTGAACAAGGGAACAAAAGGGAAGAGAAAACCATTAAATCTACACCAGAGGCTCCAATGAGAACACTTTTTAATCTGGCAGGTAGATTCCCCTTCCCCTCCACGTTTTAATCTTTAGAAGAACTAATGTGTTGAACTGATTTTTCCAGCAGCTCAACCATTTTTATTCTATTATCCTGATGCACAAATACCTGCTGGTTTCAAGTAGACCATCACAGCAGCCAAATCAAACTAAAGCTTGCACCTGGGAAAATACTGCCTGAAGGAAAGCATCAGTATTCTGGCATTGCTAGGGGTAAACTGTTCTAATGTCGGCGTTTCAAGTCTAATTATTCACAAGAATATCATCCCTCAAAGACACTTTCCCCGCCCCACACTGTCACAAAGGAGACCCAAATGTGAACATGCTTGCTCCGCAAGCTAGCAACAATCCAGTGCCCCAAACTATGAAGCTCGCACAGCCGAACTGAAACCTCTCACAGGCATGGGCAAGACATCCTAATAAAGTCTGCCATGATGAGATAAGGGAAACCACACAGAAGATACTTTATTATAGAAAGGCCTGAGCACAGAGTATTACCCCTCGTGGAAAGCTGGTATATAGCTCACCACATGTTTTCCCCCCCATGACTGAACAACAGTATGGCTTGGGGACATTTATGTTTGACAGATGGCCAAAACCAAGCGAGGAGGGAGAGCATTGCTGCATTTTTCTTTTTAAAATCAGTTACCTCCCAGTAAAACATTTAGTGTTTTTACCATCAGCAGTAACTCCGTAGTCATTGCAACCCATGATTTCCTTGAATTTTGACTAGTGTAGGAGCGCTAACTTCCCGTGTGCTTCAGTGGTTGACTTTCAGAAGGCTTTTAAAACAGGCTCAGTGGCAGATGTAGGAAAAGCATTTACACTTTCTACCCTGATTAAAAAATACCAAAAAAAAAAAAAAAAATCCTAAACACATAGGTAACTGTTTTCTCTAGGGATCACATTCTAAATCTGCCCTGTGTCAGGTTTGAAATAACCAGAACGCTACTGAGATGACATATTGCTGTGGCATTCACCATTGTGGTTGGCAAATTTATTTCAGAAGTAAAAATGGCCAAGGACAATATATTTTTGGGAATGGAGATTGGGGGGAAGGGGAAGAAATAAGATGAGAAATTGCTAGCCATAATGGCATATAGATTAATAGGGAAAAAATAAAAATTATGGCTAAGTGTGTAAGAAACATATATAGAAATAATGAGAGGCTGCCCTATATTTAACACAAAAAACATTGCGGGGGAGGGGGGAGGGCAAAATCAAGCTAATCACTTTATACAAGGATGATGCAGTTTTGTTTACTGCTAAGATGGACTTTTTTCTTTTTAAAAAGCCCTAATATGAGTTAATTAACTAAAGGTTAAAGCCAAAAAAGATTTACAATAACTAATTCCAAAGACTCCAAGATACCGTATTTATTTTACTCACACAGACTTTCTAAATGGCGATACTAAAGCACAAAAATAATGCCACAGCAGTCATTGTTCCACTGTATCAAAACAGGGTTTGAGAAAGAATTCCAAGAGCCTGAAGCACACTTCCTCCTTCTAAGAGAAGGGCTATTCTCTGTTCAAGCCTCTTCTACACTGGTGCTAACACTACTTCAGCTCCGCCAGGGTTAGTTACGTTTGGCCCCATAATGCAGAGGACCCCCTGGCTGCCACTAGCATTTTAAGCCCGGTGTCAGTTAAAACTGCTCTGAGCAAGGTTAAGCAACACTGAGCCAGCTTTTCAATAGATTTTGAGGTGCCGGAAGATGGAGATAGGCTCCCAGGGGGATTTTTGACAATCTGGTCCACGTGCTTAAAATGCAGGTGGGCAGCTTGCAACCCATCTAGATTAGGGCTCCCAACTTTACTAACTTTGGTGGAGCTGAATCAGCCTGCGTGACAGTGGGAAATGTTTGCCAAGTTTCCCTAATGTAGATAAGCCCTATGTCTCCATGCCCATGCATCACTGTCACCCTCCAACCCTGAGCCCTACTGTAGGATGCAAAAGGAAAACCATTATTTCAAGATCTCAATATCCAGCAACTTCTCCTCTCCTGTAAGCAGTCTTGCCTCCCAGTACCTCGGTATCTCCTCTTTATATATGTACGGAATAAAGGTGCAGCTGACAAAACATTAGGAAAAATGATCAGGTGAGTGAATTTACTATACTGCACTGAATTCCAGGCCTCCGATTCTCATTAGAATCCTGGATTCAGGGGTGCTGAAGAAAACCTAATACTTACACACAATAATGAATCCCTGGTGTCTGAGAGGTGGAAAATTCTGACCCAAAGCAAACACATCGAAACCTTCCTAGTGGTGGCTGCAGCTTTGTAGCTCCAGACTTCCCAGACTATGTGAAGATCTGAGACACATCCTAGCTCTAGATTTAGGGTCAATACACAACACTATTTTGGGAGGTAACAATTTCCACCCTTGCTAGCACGTTCAGAAGCACCGGTCTTAACAATGCTGGAAGTCCTAGTCTAGTTCGGAAGCCATTTTGTGCACTGGGTCAGTCAGACTTGCTCTGGAGAGGTTTAACTGACATCATGCTGCCAACAGCTGCCAGAGCCCCCATCTTAAAATCCTGATGTGTTTGCATATGAAAGGTAACTCAAGTATGAGTCCCAAATCAATTTAGTATCATTTTGGACAAGATTACTTACGCTAATATACCACATGGCTATATGAATTGTTACAGAAGAACCTCAGACATTGGGAAGATGCGAACTCTAGGTGGTGGTAAGGGAGAAAGATTTATGTAAGTCAGGAACAAGGCTTGTTTTAAGTACACAGCTTTTGAATAAAGACTACTTCCACCCCAGGAGCTCAATCTTCTATTTCCAGTTAATAAGGCATAACACCAGCCATTCAATGGAATTGCATTAACAGCATCAATTCATGCCACATTAAAATACTTTCTTGGCACAATTTATTTTTCTGACCCAAACAAAGAAGCCACTAGCAAGTTATTAACAATATTCTACCCTAAAGTGTCAGTTTAACAGCCCTATAAAAACATTTTTAGATTTAAGGAAACAAAAATGTGCATGCTATTGATATTAAAACTGCAGTTACTCTTTCAGGAGTACCAGCTGCTTTTTTGCAAAGCATTTGTAATGCATTAATCTATACAGTGAAGGACAAAAACTCAACTGAAGGCAGTAGATGGCTGTGTTGTTAGGCGCCGCTAACGGCTCAGAAAGAGAGGATTCTTTTACTTTCTTGTCCATTTCTGGATATATTATTCAAGCCCTTTTTAGAGTTATGTTCAGGCTGATCAACAAAAACTAGGAAGGGACTGTACATTTGTTTCTAAGTTGAAGTGAACAGAACTGGTGTAATTTAGGCTGAATTCCAGATGCTCAGTTTCAAACTACTTCTTGAATAATGCCCCTCAGCCTTTTCTTGTGTGCCTTTTCATGTTGGTGATCACTGGCACTGCTTTTGGCCTTGCTATCCCATACTGATGAAAGTAGGGAGAACAAGTAAAGGAACAGAATGGGATCTCAAATTGAACAGCCTCTTGCCAAAGTAGTGAAAATACCAATTCCCATTACCCCTGCTCCATTGATAGGTCTATCAGAATTTTATATTGTAAGTGCTTAATGGGAAGAAAGAATGCTCTTGAAAAGTATGAGTATTTATTAAAATAATTTCTGTTAAATATAAGGAAGAGTACTGCAGATTTAATTTCACATCTTGGCTATGCTCTGACAAAGGAGAAGTTACCAAATGCAGCAACTAGCTCCTGTCCCAAGCCAGGGATTAACTAATGCCCCTCCCAAACCTTCCCCTACCCTCCCACCCTCCAGCCCAACCCTTTCCATTTTATTTCCCAACTAGACAACACTGTTGGCAAATCAAGACAGCATGAAACTTACATCAGTAAAAAACAAACAAACAAAAACAAAAAAAACATGAATTGTGCCAATGCATCAGGGCAACTATCCTATTAAATGATGTACTTCTCCACACTAGCATTTCTGCTTGGGAGCCAGCAGTACCTTTGTCACAGAGGATGATAGTTTTAACATTCTGAGTATGCTCTGTGGTGCAATTGTAAGAGCTGCAATGACACATACAAGAGATTCAACACCTGATTTCCCCCCTCCCAAGACTTCTTTTCAGGGACATCCCCCACAGGTTTGTGCAATGACACTCGAAGTACAATCCGATGCTTTAGCACAAATTACAATACCCATTTGAGCACAGTGTAAGGCATGTGGACAAGAAGAGACATCAGCAATATGCAGCAAGTGGGAAAGAATTCCAAAACAGCAGGGCAGCATTGGTGCTTGAAGCTCCAGTTGGTTAGATTTTAACCCCACTTTGAATCCCTGATTCCTACCATTGAGGCCAAAATTCAGTTTCTATCATAGTGTTTCTGAGGCTGTTTGCTTTTGGCTGGGCGGTAAAGACCAATTCTTTGCGTTTCATTCTAATATAAAAGCAGAAATGTTGGCTGAATCTATAGGAGAAGGAACTGAGCACCAGGGATGTCTGAAGGTGATCAAAACTTTGCTCTGACCTTAAAATGTCACTGCACTAAGTTTCAGGGGCTTATGGGGGGAGTAAACTGGCCCAGCCACTAGCATGGTCACAAAAATTTTTGTATTTAAAAAAACAAGGCAAACGGATTAATTATGAAACCCTCTTTTCACAAGTAGCCCAGGTTTTAAAAAATTCCCGCAAAATTAAAAAGTTAGATTCCTCCATCTAAAAAAATTGTTTATACATATGCGCTGAAAGTGACCACCACAGGTCTGAACAGCACCTTACAGTACAGACTAAGACTTAAAGAATTGATCTCACATTTGCAGTCTTTAATTAAAAAAAAAGAAAAATGTCTGGCTATGGCTGGGATGACACATATGGGAACACGTCAGAACACAAGGCAGAGGCAAAACGAGCAGCGTCGCTCTCCAGGCCAGGGTAGCGGTGTAAAGGGAAAGGGGCACTTCATGCACAAAATGTATTTTACAAAATACATATCCAAAAAAAGCAAAAAACCCCACCTTGCACTAAACTGCAACACTCTTAACACTTGCTTTGCCACAGGCCGCTGCCCATGCCTTGTTCGACAGAGGAAGCATGTGAAAGGGGGTGGGAGAGGGAGGAGGGGGGAAATCCATGTTTCAGTCTATTTTCCAAAACTCTCTTTTATAGGGACGTCTTCAGTCATCTGATGTCAGAGACAGAGCTCTCGTTAGAGTCAGTGTATGAAGCGGTCATGACAGGAGTGCCGTTGTTTGCCAAACAGCCTTGTCTCAAGGTTTCAAAGTATGAGGCCTGCACTGGTTTGTGGGACTTCAGAACTTCTTTAGCATCTTCTATCTTAAACCATTCCCTTTTCCTTCCTGTGGGTAGAGAAATAAATTAGTAAACGCAGTAAGAGGACTAAAGATAGACATTTATCCCTTCTGTGAAGTTTTTGCTGTTAACTAGCATTCTGTCCATGTCAACTGTGATTAAAGTGGAACAATGAAGTGGGCTTGCAGCCCAATGCCAATTCAAAAATCTCAAGAGACTTCTCTCATTAGTCTTTTGATCTCATAGCGACTGAAGGGTCCCCCTAGCCAAGTATAACACAGATGCCTCCAACCTTCCACAAAAGATGTTCAAAGTAAGTCCACCATCCAATTGATGGGGGTTTCGGATCCGGAGATTTTTTTAAATGTTATTTCCATGATTTTTGAGTGGGATAGAAAAATATAAAAACACCACCGATTTTAAGGGAATTCATAACAAATTTTGAACTTCATCTATCATCTAACAATTTTCTCTTTTTAAATGACATGCTCCTGAAAAGGAGGAAAAGATGGCACTCTCTGAAACCTGGCTTGGCATGAGAAAGTGCTTTTTCTCCAAGGCATCTCAATCCTCTTGTACAGCATTTGTCTCTTTGTATTGAGACCTCTCCTGAGGAGAGCCTGCAAGATGAGCCCAATTATATGTGGGTTTTTAAGAGTGTTAGCAAGCATCCTGCAGGAATTACATTGACAAACTCATTTTCGTTTGGGGATCTGATAAGGATTTAAACGCACCGCTTTCAGGAGTGAGTGGTCAAACAGAAGTGTAAGAATTAGACAAAACATGAGTCTCTATATAAACCCACCGAGATGACTCAAAGGACCAGGGAAGGAAGAAGGAATCAACAACATGATAATATTTTTGTTTTCAAAAGGACAAGTCAATAGAATTCAACTATTCTAACAATCACAGTAAAGGGCGGGGAGTTGGCATGCTTCTGTATGAGAGGGAAGACGTACACCAGTAATGCTAACAAGCATGAAGGTCTTACCAATATTGACAGAGTCCTCCCAGTCTTCCAACACGTCTGTGACAATAAGTGCATAAACATATGTTCTGTGTTTCCTGTCCCGATTCTGAAAGGCAAAATGGACAGGATTGTGGCAGAGCAGCCAAGAAGACAACACCTAAATAAAATCCTAAACCCTGTTTTTTTTTTTTTGGGGGGGGGGGGGGGGGGGGGGGGGACAACTTAAAGCAGCCTCGAGAAGGTGGGATAGTGCAAGTCTTCCTTTAAGTAGTGACCTTATTTAGTCTACAAAACTACAATCAGTGGTCTCCCATTTCAAGATCAAGAAAGTTGTTCAGAAAGGGTTAGTGTGTATAAAATCAAGGGACTACAGTAAGTGGCATTAGGATGAAGTAGCATACAATAGTCCACACACAATAAATAGGCCCAACACTATTACATGAAGTCGTGCTCTGTACTGCCGGTGAATGGCGTTATTTAATAAGAGATCTGATTTTGATTGCTGCTGATCACCAGCTGTCCCACCTGAAGAGGAAACTGAGCACTCAGCACCTCTGGGGGAAAAAAAAAATCAAGCCCCACACACACACACACACACACACACACACACACAGTGCCTTCCCTCCAAACCTGGTTGTCTAGTTTGGCCAACATGCATACTGCTGCAAGCTTAGAAAAAAGTTTCACTAAAATGACATTTTTGCAGCAAGACTTTACAACCTGAACAGATATTTCAATAAACTTACCTCAAAAATTCCTACTAATCTTCCTAATGTCCCTTTCACTCCAGCCTACAGAAAGTACAAACAGAAGGAGGTTTAATGTTTTTAAACTACAGCTCAGCTCATTTCCTTATTTCCAGTGTGACAGCAAGGTTTGTAAAAACAGGAAGCAAATGTTGAAAGCAGTCAATTCACATGAAAACAGTGTAATCACCAGAGGGATGATGTAACTGTAGCACGAGTCCCAAAAGCCTGGGATCCATTTTAGAGAGAAAAATCAGTTTGACAACTGCATATCGAGATACCCTCGATGATCCAACAGCTCTTATATGGCAAATTGAACAGAACAACATGCTCAGCACAGTTTGAGCCCAGATAAAACTTGCTTAAAATAAAGGGAAAAAGGCTGAAGATCTCTAAGATCTGCAGGCTTGGGTTTCAAAGCTGAAAATAAGTTTGTGTCAGATGCAAAAAGCAGTCTGCAGCAACACCACCTGTTCTACAGTAAGCTTTTATTTCCTTGCAGCTGAGCTGAAGAAAATGTGGGTTGGAATTTCAGTTGTTTTACTTTGGTCTACTTGGGTTCAAAGGCTGAGTCCATACTAGAAAACTTTAGAGTGAGAAACCTCAGGTAAAATCAATTGAATCCTATCTACAATACAGCTTCCATCACAAATACTGGTGGTGAATTACAAGATATGAAATTTGCTATTTTAGATAACGGCCAAATATATCCTTAAGGGCTTTTTGGGCAAAATGTTTGTTTTACCCTTTCCTTTACCCGCATTGTTGGGTATGTAAGTCTGTGGACTTAATTCTCTGCTATCTTATAACTACCATAGTAGTGTGGATGATCAAATTTATAGATTAAAAAGAAAATCGGACATGTATTTAAATTGGATTTGTTATTTAAATTAAGTAAAATTTTAAATACATATATTTAAATTAAATTTAAAATATCAACGTATTATATGGCCTAACCTTACAATATCTATTACAATAATTTTAAATACATTAGAACAATTAAAAATAATCACAAGATTAAAATAATAGTTGCGATTAATCAGTTTTATTCATACTGTTACACAATAATAGAATACCCACTCAAATTATGCAAAAAGCAACAACAAGTCCTGTGGCACTTTATAGACTAACAGACGTATTGCAGCATGAGCTTTCGTGGGTGAATACCCACTTTGTCATGCGTCTGACTAAGTGAGTATTCACCCACGAAAGCTTATGCTCCAATACATTTGTTAGTCTATAAGGTGCCAAAGGACTCTTTGTTGCTTTTTACAGCTCCAGACTAACACGGCTACCTCTCTGATACTTGACATTCAAATTATAAATATTTTGGATGTTTTTCTACATTTTCAAATATATAAAAGTACTGTAGTGCCATCCCTAGCATGAAAGTGCAACTTACAAATGTAGAATTATTATTTTTGTTTTGTTTGAGTGCAGTTATGTTAAAAAAAAGGGGGGGTAAAACTTTAGAGCCCACAAATCAAAGCATGAAAGGGCATATGAATGTTGATGTGCCAGATGTGCTAAATACCTTGTAACCCCAGCTTTAAAGTACACAGGATTAGTTAGGGTAGTTTAAAATTTAGGGTTCCCCATTACTGTTTCTAACCTTCCTACCCTACCCTTCATTAGCAATTAATTTTGCTAGCAATGAAGGTTACAGCAGATTAAAAGTACATTTTAAGTTACCATTGATGTTTGCCACCTGCAGGTTCAAATCAGTTCTTATAAACACATGGGATCCTTACAGCTTCGGTTCAACAGCCTGGGAAATCTTTGTAGTCACATCCAATATTTAAAGTCGGAGTACTTGTATTTTTGTATATCCAGCGAATAAGGCATTTACATACCACGATGACTGTGATAAGCTAATTATAATTCAAGGTTAATTGTACTACAGTGGAACTGGAGACACGTGAAATTCAAATGCATCTGTGCAGACAGCAGATTTTCTAATTCTTCATATGCTCTATTCTTACATGTAAAACCAGTGTTGGAATTCACATCAAATATTTCATTAGCTGATGCAAGATAAAACAACCTCTCATAAAAGGATGAATTCAAATAGTGAGAGAAAAAAGTGAAAATGGCTGCACAAGACTATTATATTTAAATGTAGAACTGTGTAGAAACCAGAGTTTCTTTCCTGTAGGAAATTTCACATTTCATTCTGGATCTGAACAAAAAGTTAGAAATGCATTTTCCTATGGAATGGAAACAATTGAAAAAGTTCATTTCAGGAGACCGGAAATGGAATTTTTTCAACATTTCCAGCCAGTTCCCTTGCACCCTAGGGTGCCCGCCATCAGGCTGGCAGCCCAGAGAGCTGGGTAGCCAGCCACCTGAGAAGACTCACTACCAGGTGGGAAGCCTAGGGAACTAGGTGGGGAGATAGCCAGCTGAGGTCCTGAAATCCTGGGGAGCCTGTCAGGTGGGCTGCCAAAGTTCCTGCAGGCCCAGGGAGCCAGGAATCCGCAGCAGCCCAGGAGGTGGGCTGCAAAGGAGCCAGATGGATCTACCTGCTCAGCCAATTTACCACCTCCCTATATGTAGGAGGTGGATGCAGTTGTCCCAAGAATGTCTGGGGATCAATTCTCATCAGAAAAGAGCTCCTACTAGTGCCCCCATAACACAACAATCCATTACTGCCCTTCAAAAACTTCTGAAATCAAGCGATGGGATGAATTATTTTAAGGCTTACAGAATAGTCCTGAGTTCCAGGCAAAACGGATACTCTGATAAGCCATCGCTTTGGACCACTGCCTCTGCCAAATTAGCGTTCCAAACTGGGCACCTCAGCTTCCCAAATCCAGTAACAGAATATGCCCATCATATGACAGGCCCCCAGGCTAGCATTTTAGCACGTACAAAGTAATTCTGTGATCATAAGACTGAGATTTCATATTTTCTGTAAGTATTATACACTGCACAATTATAACTGGCATATTGGAAGATAGCTAAGTAGCATTTAATGATTGCATTCGCTGGATTAAGAAGTTATAATCAGCTGCTGCAGTGATCATATAGTCCTCTACCAGGTAACTACACACAATAGATCACTCTTCTGAAGTTCATTCGAGAGGAGTCTTCATCATGTCAGCATTTGACAGATTGAGGGCAGAGGTGGAATCTGAAATCACTAGAAATACCACTGGGTGCTGCAGTGGTCAGCTGTTCCTGTAACCCTGCTCCTTTTGGCACTTGTGATGTTTTTTGTTTGTTGAGCAGCATTCAAGCAGGCAGGTACTTCACTCAAAGCAACTCAACCCTGCTAGGCTGCCACAGTTTGAATTACAGTCTCATTCGGCAGCAATACATGTGAGCAAGCAAACACCAGCTGAGCAAGAGGGGATTATCTCAGCCAGCCCAAACCAGTTTCTTCACTGCAAATGGAGTCCATGCCAAGGCTTCCTTTCAACCACTGAGCTGTCATGGAAAGAGAGCAGCTTCTCCAAGGCTCTCAGCTGCCAGAGAAAGGGAGGGTCAATGCAGATTTATTTTAGGATTTGAAAGGTGAAGCCATGGATCTGCTCAACGAACCTTTGACTTCAATATCAAATAGCTTAATTATTAATAGCGATCTGGTCATAAAGCAGGGCTGTGTCCCCAAGTAGAACATGTTTCACTAGCCTGGTTAAACTCTATCATTTGTCTTTTGCCAGCATCATATTTTGCTATAGTCTTGATTATTAGTAGCTCAAGTTCAGTGTGCCATGTTACAGCTTGGGAACAAGAAAACTGAGTAGTTTCTCCTCTATTTCAAAGATATGAGCAGATGGAAAATGCTATCTTCATAGAAAAACACAAACAAAAGAACACCCCAACAAAAATAGACCTCAGAAGAACTAGGGGGCTTTGGGAAGAGAGGTTCTTTTTAAAACATAACCATTTTATTCTTTCCATGGTATGCAGGCAAATAATTGCTATAAGAGACAGCTGGGTGCTGCCAAGGATTTTCACAAGCACAATTAACCCCACCTGCATTTGAAACCAAATGCCATGGGCCTAGTTATACAATGGAGGTGAACAAAGTACAAAGTTCAATACCCTGCTCCACAATCCTCCTCACTACACAACTGGGGGAAGGAAGACAATCTCAGCTCTAACCTTATCTGACTTTCAGCACAAAGCATAATATGAGGGGAAGCAGGAGTAGAAATTTTTTAAAAAACTCTCAAGCGTTCTTCAAATACTTGCAATATTTTAGTTGAGTTTTAAATACTTCAAAGGTACATGAACCCACTTCTTTTACAGGAATAAAGTAGGGTGCCAATGTGCGGTTAGTTAATTTAAAAAATGGCAGTTATTTCCTAATACAGATCTTTATGGAAGAGTTAAAAAGGAAAGACATTTTGATATTAAGAGGCTTAGAGTGTATACAGCGGGTGGTATACATAAGGATTTTTAATTCTGATATGTAGATTTTGAGGACCTCTGAATAGATACACAGAAACTGCTGTATTAGACCAGACCAGGAGACCACTTAGTCCAGCATCTTGTCTGACAGCAGACATTTCCAGATGCTTCAGAAGACAATGCAAGAAATTCCATAGTTGACAAATATGAAATAATTTGCCTATGGGGGAAGTTTCCTCCAAACTCTCAACAGTTAGCTGTTGACTTATGCCCTGTAGCATGATGGTTTATAACCCTTATAAAAACATTTTAAGTGTTATTTTATGCAATTGTGGACCTCCTTGTTATCTATATGAACATCTAATCCTTCCCAAATCCCTGAACAGCTCATGGCTTCAGTTAATCTGTGGAGCTCACTGTTAGATATCATGCATGTTATGTAAAATAATATTCTTTTATCAGTTTTTAATGTGTTGCCTTTTAATTTAATTGAATGTACCTCATTCTTCTAACTGAAGAAGCATCTACAGGAGTGCTCAATTTATTTTTTCTATAGAATTCTGTATACCTGTCACCTCTCCTTCCAGAACAATCCCGTATGAGGGGAGCGCTAAATGATAAGAAGTCTTTCCATGCCTCTAATTATTTTCATGACCAGTCTCTGGATATCCACACAGGATTTAAAAAACAAAACAAAACACACAAAAAAACACACACCTGTTTATTGGGCCAAAACACTATTTTAATTTGTTCCCCAATAAATGGGCCTCAATGATTAGAAAGGTACCATTAAAATCTTCTATACCAACTCATGGACAATTCTGTAAGGACACGTCTTTTCTGAAGCTCTGTTTTTTTAAGAAACTGCATTTTATTAACTATACAATGTAAAATTCAACTTAAAACAATAGAGCTTCATTTTAACTTCTTTCAGTTAAAGGTCTCGGACAAAAGGCAGTGCTTCTCTTGAACAAGAGAGCCTTTTTTAAACAACTGTACTACCTTTCTTCTCAATTCCTATTTTCTTCCACTGTCTAACTTTGGCATCATGCATGACCCTTCCCCTTTCTTCTCCTCCCACAACTATCTCGTCTTCAAACCTATTGTTTCGTTGTCTTCACATCACACCTTCATTTCCTCCCACCTAACACTAACAAAACATTATTTTCTTATTTTAAAAAAAACAGGATACCTGCATTATATTTGGGGTGTGTGTACAAGAGAAGTACCAGCAACCATTTGAAAAGACATTTTAAATTCTAGTAACAGTAGCCAGGAACTGTATCACTTTATTAGATACAAAACAAACAGGACACAAAAGACTACTGAAAGTGAAGGCTGTATGGGGAATGGAAGATTGTCTCTTCACAGCAAGAAATAAGATGGGACAGTCTTAAACTTAAACCATTGTTTAGCTTTTTTGGGACCTATGAGACATACCATGTCCATATTACTAAAGAGAATTTATGTATTTTGCACAGTTAGATGAAGGAAAAAGATTATCATTAGACATATATTTGTAAGTTTCTTAAATAGATACCAAGACCCCCATTCAATCTTAATTCCATTTGTGATGAGAATATTCTGTTCTGTGCCCAACATATATCCTGTAGTGTTCAATTTAGAAGTTATACATTTATAGAACTGTAGTCAGTTCTCTATTATACATGAGCTTTGCACTTTGCTTTAAATGATTTTTACCCTTAAGGATATGAAGATAGAAAAGTACAGTAACAGACAATGTCACTAAAAATGCAAGCACTATTAGTACCTCTAATAAATTGCAGGTATACTGAAAGATGAACCAACAGACTGAAAATATTTTTCACAACATGCAGATTATTTTGGCAGCAGGGGAAGGAAAGGAAAAACAAGAATGGAAAAGGATAAGAAAACAGAGCCAACTACCGACCATAGAGTGATTCCAGGTGTTCTGTTCTTGTTGGGTACATACCTCTTCACAGACTTCCCGCACAGCAGCCACGTTGGGCTCCTCCTCGGGCTCCATGCCACCTCCTGGGACAATCCATCTGTCTGGATGGCGACTACTGCTCACCAAGAGCACCTGCCAACGAAAAGGGTTATATTTCAAAGCAAAACAGAGTGCAACTGATATGTGTACTCTCATGTAGTATGCTTTTGTGGGACCTGGCTTAAAAAAATATAAGTTCTCATATATGACCCCTAAGACTGGTCAAATTGGGGTTCTGAAAAATATTCTGCTTCTTCCTTCTGAGGCCGAGCTTTCCCTAACCCCATCCTATTTAGACAGTTGCACATACTCTCTATTTAGTAAGCTACTCCAAGTTCTCCAAACTACTCCAACCACTACTACTCTGGAACAAGGATACTCAAATCTTGAAAAGACAAAATAAATGGAGGCTGAGCACCACAAAATTAAGGTGAGCAATTTCACATGGCATCACAAAGCGCATCATTGCAAGTCAAAAGAACAGGAGTACTTGTGGCACCTTAGAGACGAACAAATTTATTTGACCATAAGCTTTCGTGGGCTACAGCCCACTTCATCGGATGCATGTAGTGGAAAATACAGTAGGAAGACACACAAACAATGGGTGTTACCATACACACTATAAGGAGAGTGATCAGTTAAGGTGAGCTATTATCAGCAGGAGAGAAAAAGAACTGTTTGTAGTGGTAATGAAAATGGCACAAATTGGACACCATTAAATTAGGCTTGAATAAAGACTGGGAATGGATGGGCCATTACACAAAGTAAAACTATTTCCCCATGCTTATCTTTCCCCCCCTATGGTTCCTCACATCTCCTTGTCAATTGCTGGAAATGGGCCATTTTCATTACCACTATAAACAGTTCTTTCTCTCTCCTGCTGATAATAGCTCACCTTAACTGATCACTCTCCTTCCTTATAGTGTGTATGGTAACATTCATTGTTTCATGTTCTCTGTGTATGTATGTATGTATGTATATATATCTTCCTACTGTATTTTCCACTACATGCATCTGATGAAATGGGCTGTAGCCCACGAAAGCTTATGCTCAAATAAATTTGTTAATTTCTAAGGTGTCACAAGTACTCCTGTTCTTTTTGTGGATACAGACTAACACAGCTGCTACTCTGAAACATTGCAAGTCAATATCATATACTGTTTAAACTTCAAGACACATCACAATACAGTATCCAATAGTCAAGACGCTTTACCACTACTTTGCACCTGTCCACACCTACATTACATGAAACGGGACTTTTTTTTTTTTTTTTTTTAAAGTTGGTTGGGCACAGAATTAAGGTAACTTGCCCTTGTAAACTGCTAATTTTGATAGTTTAATGGAAAGATTTTCAAGTTGGATGCCCAACTTCCCTTTTGCCTTTGAAAAGTTTCCCCCTGAATGTACATTCTATGCAGTACTGCACTAAGAGAATAAACATGTTAGGCAAGTAATTGCACACCTTTTATTTAAAATTACACGTGTATCCCAACTCTTATACCGCTTTCTGGCTTCTTCTGACCCTTGGGACTGACAGGAAGGGATCCTAGCTAATCCTGTCCATTCTCTCCCTGCTGCCTTGTGGATCAGGCACCATAAGAGGCAGTCCTGTGATCAGCACTCAGTTTCCTCTGCCTCAGATAGGATAGAATATAAAAACAAAACAAAAAAAAACAAACCACCACACCACCAATTAGATCTGTGAAAAGCAATATCTGAAATGTCTGAGTTTCATCAGGCTAGAAAGAGTAATATTATATACATATATACGCACACACACACACACGTTCCCATTTCAACAGAGTTGAGCTTGTGAACCAGCAAAATAGGTTTGAACATAACTTGAATTGCTCCTACTCAGATTTCTCCTAAATATGTATTTTTGAGGTGGTTCTTTGGAGCACCTTTTACTCTAATGTTCTGCTATGAAATATAATGTGGTTTTATTTGTTTGCTTATCCTCTCCCATAAACAAATGCTAACTGTTAATCCCAGATGGCTGAAAGTCCCCCCAAGGAATACCTGGACATTGTGTTTACTGAATCTGGCTGCGATTCATCCACAAGAAGACAGACAAGCAAAAACAAAACCTGTAGACTTACCCGTGATGTTTATTCACTCATTCCACTCCGAGCCGTCATGTTACATATCTCTATTTTACTGGCACAATTACCAAAGTAGCTCTGAACTAATGCAGCCGTTCCGCAAACTTTCCGACACAACAGTCCAATTAGGTTACAGGCCAACTGTAATAGTTTCACTCAAACATTTCAGAGCTAAGCTGCAGAAAAGACTAAGCCTATGCCTTACTGTGTAAATGCTGATTTACATATATTTAGTAAGAATTGAAAGATTAAAGCAAATTAGCATGAGAAATTCTACATGCATATGACTGTACATATGGCATTCAAAAAATCACATTTGTGTGGAAAGCAAACTTAAGACTTACAGAGTTCCATCCACTTTTGACAGTTTATACAGTCTTGTCTAACTGATCAATTTGCAAAATGTTCTTTTTCTGTTAGCTAAAAAGCTTACTCACAAGTTACACTAATATTACACAAAAACTATGTTAAAAGAACATTAAGATTGCAAAATCAAGCACTCAAAAGTTCAGGAATGCCAGAATTAAGGTTGCCTGTGAGATCTTAATTCAGCCCTCTCGTGTGTTTGCACTATTACACAATCTTTAAATGTGTGATCATATACCATTTTTTCCACAGGACTCTTGCCTCATTTCAGTGCACACTTATCGAGCAGTTAGTCAATATTTTCAAAAGCTCCCTGATCTCAGTTCCAGTAACCTGACCCAGACCCAGCACCGCCCACAGCAACCCAGAGCGGCAATTACAGGTAAAGTCCTGCTCAGCCCCAAACTGGAATGTGCCCAGTGCAGACAGAATCTTTCTGGAATTTAGCTGCTAAAATCTAAAGTCTATCCTGAGCATAAGCAAACTCCAGTTTATAAAAAGCTTATAACCTAGACAAATTCAGGCAGACTTTCACAGGGGTGGCAAAAGGAACACCCCGACACACAAACCACCAGCCCCCCGCGTGAAATTTCTAGTCCCTACTGCAAAGCACGGGGCAACAGAGTGTCTAAGAAATGGTCACCACAATTTAACAAGGGCAAAACATTTTCCCTAGCCTTGTTCCCAGAAACAGCAAAACTATTCTGGCTGAATTTTCTAAAATACTTCAGCATGAGGCAGACACCCAGAAAGGAAAATTTCAGCCCAAAAAGTTAAGACAAAGTTATAAGCAACTGAAAACAGGGTCATGATGGGAAGCATCAGGAAACCTTAAGAACAGTTGGTGAAAGCAGATACAGTGAGCCCATTTTTTGAATTTGTTCAAATAGTGAATACAAAGATATTCTGTATTCTCTTAATATTGACACCTCCTCGTCAATTATTGGGAATGGACAACATCCACCCTGACTGAATTGTTAACACTGGTTCTCCACTTGTAAGGTAACTCCCTTCTCTTCATGTGTCAGTATATTTATGTCTCTTCCTCCATTTCAAAGAGAAAGTTGTCATGATTTACCCAAAATTAAAGAGGAGCAATGGGAAGAAAGAAGGGAATATCTATTTTCTAGTCAGGGTAAAAATATACCTGTCCTCAGTAGCTACTAATTTCAATTTGTAGTGCCATCTCCAAAACAAAACCTGAGGCAGACCCCTGGAATATCAGAGCATACTCACTTGTGGTCAATTTGCAGTTGTGAGGAAATTCAAATAAAAAGCTACTTTATCACAGTACTAAAGGTTTGTAAAAAACAGTTTGACAGTGCAGAACAAGGCAGTGCCCTAATTAACACCCGACTCCTAATGCTGACCTTTTAGATGTGAACAACAATTTTACAGCACTTAAGTTAGCTTCACTCTTTAATGCAAGTCAGAATACCCTTAGTAATGGAACAACTGGACAACCCTCAGTGAGAAGCAAAGTCCTGTCATTCTCACACTCTAGCATAGTTTGAATGCAAGAGGAAATACCCTCACAGGAGGAGGAAACATGCTCTACAGGGGCATCATTTTTGACTACTTTAAACAGGATATTGCCACTAATCAGCTCTTACCAGACAAAAACCTAGATCAAAGTGAAGTTGTGACATTGTTGTGTTCTTTGAAAGCAAACAGGATGTACACAGGGAAATTAATACATCTAAAAAGCTGTACTCCCCAGTATAAGCATGGAGCTCAAAGGTCTCAAGTAAACTGGATAGTATGATCCAAGACTGCATGTAAACAGGGAAACAAAGACAACTTTAACGTTTTACAGTCTGCTTGGTAACCAGTAAAAATAAATAAATAAATAAAATCACACCTACTGTAAAGTAACATTTTTCTGTAAATCATTAAGAAATACTTGGGAGGAAGGATAGGAATGCCACATACAAGATTGAAACTTGAAAAATCCACCTCTGAGTGGAAAGCTTTGCCAGGCAAGTGTAGAAAACTAAGCCATCAATTTCTACAGAATTCAGTTTTTAAACAATTATGTTTCTAGTCATTATAGTATGAGGATAAGCTTCAAACCATGTACTGCATTAATTTAATTATTTGGTAGTGTAAATAGGACCCAAATGTGCAGATGAAAAGTGGTTTTTTTGTGAAAGATGCAGGTGCCTCAATGGAGATTCTGTCCATTCTCTTGCCCCACCTTCACATGGTTTTAAAATGTACAAACTTGTGCAAAGCTCTAAAGGGAATATTTATACTTTAAAACTGGTGTCCCCGAACAAAGGATTCACAAATGAATTAGTACATGTCTCTTCCCCAGCCTAAACAGCAGCACTGAAAAGCCTCTGACATCTTCCCAGAACTGAGTATTTTTGTGTTAACTCTCCTGGTCTGTAGAGAAAGCAATGGTAAACAATTTCTCAACATTACTTCTGTGCTATATTAATTACTGGCCCACTCAGCTGAAGTGCAATCTTTCATCTATAGTCCTATACTCATTTTTGGCTTGCTGTGGCCTTCATTCTGTACTTCTAAGACCAAGGCTAAGAAAATTTAACTCCTGGCCCTTCTGTCACTAGTCAAAATGTCAACTGAAATACAATATATATTTCAGTAACATGATGCAGTTTTTACAGCATTTCTTCTTTCCTCAAAAATAAAAAATTAAATGTTCCTGATAGTGCAATGCAGGGCTGCCCAGAGGGGGAGGGCAAGGAGAGCAATTTGCCCCAGGCCCCGGGCCCCACAAGAATATAGTATTCTATAGTATTGCAACTTTTTTTTTTAAATGGAAGGGGCCTTTGAAATTGCTTTGCCCCAGGCCCCCTGAATCCTCTGGGCAGCCCTGATGCAATGCACTGCCAAGAGGCCAACAGTTATTATCCACCTTATCTTTCAAAACACACTGCTTTTATGTTTGAGATAGTAAAATCTATAGCCTCAGTTTTATAGTGAAGCTAACAAGGGAGTAGGGAGGCTTGTAGATTAGACCCCCAGAGCAGCCAACTAGCACTTCTCTTTTTCTATTGCCCAGACAACCCTGCAGGGAAGGGGGCCTCACGTGGCTTTAGGAGAAAGCCTGGCTCTCTTTCCATTCACTGTCAAAAAGCAGCTGTAATTAAAACAAAATCCCTCCTCTGATCCCCCCCTCCCCATTCTCTAACACAGTCCTTTAAAAAGCATAAGCATTTCAAGTAGAGTTACTAAAATATGGAGGTTTGCCATCAAACATCTGTATTACAAGAAATAAATATAGAATTCTATAAAGAACTAAGGCTTCTCCCAGCTTGATTTATCAAAACCAATAGGGATTACAAAGAAAATGCCTGGCACTGATATTCCTATAACTCTTCCTCCTCCCACCCACACCCTCACTTCCTGGCAGTATTCCTTTTCTGCAGTGAGATCATGGGGGTGGGGAACAGTACTTCTTGCAAGCAATCTGGCTAAACAGTAGGGTTGCTGTAGAAAGGTCTCTCCACTATGCAGCAGACCCAAACGTAGCACATGACTGACACGCCAAAATGAAGATCTTTGCCCTTTATAGAACCATAGAAAATAAAACCATAGCAGAAGAATTAACCTGATAGCAATGGCAGCCTGGTATTTAAGATGTAGCTTTGCTAGTAAGAAAGGAGTGAAAGAAGAAGTCATCAAGCTTAACCAATCTCATGACAAATCAAAGGGCTCCATTAGCAGCTATGTACGTACTCGCACTACTTAAACACTGCTTAAAATTCTGAAGTTTGTGCTATTTTCTTAAGAAATACAAGTGTTTTTAAATGTTTCCCCGCCTCTAAGAAATTTGAAAGTAAGAGCTCTATCCCTACAATTTTTGTTATTTTCTATTTTTACCACAGTTTCTAATGCAATTAAAATTAACAATTTTGAAACAAACTCTGACATTAGCACAGTTCTGGGAATAAGACTGGTTAATGAACTGCTGTTGCAGAGACAGGAGAGAGAAAGCAGGAACACAAACATATTACAGTATCACTTCGCTCTCCCTCTCAAAAAACCCCACCACCCCAATGGCTACAGTTTTTTCCTCTAATTTGTTATTAATCAAAACAGGCAGATATGGGGATTATTACAAGAATCAAAAGGTGAGTAAGGAAGAGTTAAAACGGGAGGCTACAATAGGTCATACTGAAAAGTCAACTGTCAGGCTGAAAGGAAGTTACTACTGGAGTTCCTCAAGGATCAGTCTAGGGACCAATCTTATTCAACATTTTCATTAATTACCTTGGCACAAAAAGTGGGAGTGTGCTAACAAAATCTGCAGATGACACAAAGTTGAGAGATATTGCCAATATGGAGGAGGACTGGAATATCATACAAGAGGATTTGGATGACCTTGAAAACTAGAGTAATAGAAATGGGATGAAGTTTAATAGTTCCAAATGCAAGATCATGCACTTAGGGACTGACAACAAAAATTCTTGCTATAAACCAGGGACGTATCAGTTGGAAGCAACCGAGAAGGAGAAAGTTCAGCCGATCACAGGATGACTATGAGCCGCTAATGTGATATGGTCGTGAAAAAAGCCTATGCAATCCTAGGATGCATCAAGCAAGATATTGCCAGTAGAGATAGGGAGATGGTATTACCGTTAGACAAGGCACTGATGAGATCTTGATGAGATATGATTGCTCTCTATAAATATATCAGAGGGATAAACACCAGGGAGGGAGAAGAGTTATTTAAGTTAAGGGTCAAGGTTGGCATAGAACAAATGGATACAAATTGGCCATCTACAAGTCTCTAGCCATCAGAGTGAATTTCTGGATCAGCCTTCCAAGAGGAGTAATGGGGGAAAAATCCTAATTGGCTGCAAGACTGAGCTTGATACATTTATGGAGGGGATGGTATGGTGAGATTACCTACAATGGCATATGGCCCATCTGTGACTGCTATAAGCATATATCTCAAAGGGCCAGAGATGGGACACTAGAGGGGGAGGGATCAGAGTTACTACAGATAGTGTTTTCCCAGGTGGCTGGCAGGTGGGTCTTGCCACATGCTCAGGGGCTAAATGATTGCCATATTTGGGGTTGAGAAGGAATTTTCCCCCAGGTCACATTGGTAGAGCCCTAGGCGGTTTTCACCTTCCTCAGCAGCACGGGGCACAAGTCACTTTCTGGTTTGAACTAGAGTAAACGGTGAACTCTCTGTAACTTGAAGACTTTAAATCAAGATTTGAGAACATCAGTATCTTAACCAGAGATTATGGGCCTAGTACAGGAGTGGGTAGGTGAGGTTCCATGGCCTGCAATATAAAGGAGATTAGACTACATGATCACGATGGTCCCGTCTGGCCTTAAAGTCTATGAGATATTTTCTAAACAAAACAAATCCTCTCCCCCATCAGCCAGGAAAGGCAGGCCAAATGTTTGATCTAAACTACTTGACAATGTCCTAATAGATTTAATCATTACCTTGCTCAGAAATACATTAATGAATGGCTAAAACATCCTGGTACCACCATGCCATGGTGTCCTAAATAATTCCACTTATGCACTGAGATTCCCACATTAAGAGGGAAATTCTAGCCTTCTACCATCTGTGGTTAACTCCCTATTACAGTCAGTGCAATTTAAAGATGTAGTCTAGATTAATCTAATCTAGATCAACAACAGAAATGCTATCCATCTATACAAGTATTTATATGGCCCAGTATCCAATCTGTGTTACTAATTTTATGAATATTCTAAACCTAAATGAAAAAAAAAAAAAAAAAGACAAAACTTTGGTTGGGCTTAAGTTGTCATGTGTCTTATTTCATTGTCTTTACATGTCTTTGTAATATCAAAAGGAATAACCAATAATCTGTCACATTCAGAAGCAGTTTTATTATATAATACAGCAAACTGACTTTGATACTGCATTCCTTTTCAAATGTGCACCTTGGCACCATTTTAGAAGATGGGCCAGTTCTGGAACAGATAACATATTACATATGCACATAGAGAAACAGTACTTGATCAGTCTGTTTTCTGTACTATCTAGCACAGTGGTCCCCAAACAATGGAGCGGACCCCCTTAGGGGGGCATGGAGGAACATTCGGGGTTGGGGGGGAGCGCAGCAGGGCCTGGGCCAGTCCCCATGAGAGGTAGGGGGTGCCACCCAGCGCCGCTCTGCTCTCAGCTTTGTTCCAGCCCAGCTCCCGGCTGCAGCTCCACTCCTGGCTGCAGCTCCGCTCCCAGCCCCACCCCCAGCTGCAGCCCTGGCTCCCAACAGTGGTGTGGGGGGTGGGGGTGCACAAGGTAAAAAGTTTGAGGACCACTGATATAGCAAGTGGATTTTGTAGCATTATTTTCCAGCTATCATTTTCCACTATCAACTCTTAATCTGGCCTTAATTTTGAATTTGTTTAAAAATACATCATTCCAAGTCCTTTTTATTATAAATATTTTCAGTCTCTCTTAAAAAAAAAATCAGACCTTCACAAGAACTGTTCTATTCTGCTCATGAGAATTATCTTATGTCTATAACTATTACGCATCCAGAATGTTCCTGAAGTGCTTTACAAATTTTACTAAGTGGACATAAGGAACATATAATACACACACACACACACACACGACCTGTTATTTTGCCCATCATACAAGCATGGCCACCTCTGGTCAAATGGTTAACCCTGTGCACAATAATTTAGTCCAAGAAGTCAACACAACATCCATTTGCAACTATAATATAATACACTGAAATAGGAAAAACATAATTATCAAAGTTTGCATTTGGTCAGGCTGGTGCAGCTAATGCCTTCACCTGCCAAGCTTGTAATCCAGTAATATATTATCACTATGGCCTTGGCTACACTGGCGCTTTACAGCGCTGCAACTTTCTCGCTCAGGGGTGTGAAAAAACACCCCCCTGAGCGCAGCAAGTTACAGCGCTGTAAAGCGCCAGTGTAAACAGTGCCCCAGCCCTGGGAGCCGCGCTTCCAGCGCTTGTAAACTAATCCCCTCCGGGAGGTGGAGTACCTGCAGCGCTGGGAGAGCTCTCTCCCAGCGCTGGCACCACGACCACACTCGCACTTCAAAGCGCTGGCGCAGAGCTCCCACGGCAGCGCTTTGGAGTTTCGAGTGTAGCCAAGCCCTAAATGTCTTACTCCACTGTGTCTCGTTACACTGGTGATTTCTGTAATTCAGATTTTTTTCAAAATAATCCTATGAGAAAGTATTATACTTACTTTACAAAAAAAAATAAATAAATAAAACAACAGAGGCAGAGAAGTGAAGTGAGCTCCATACCACACAGCAAGCCAGTGGCAAAGGTGGAAACAGAACCCAGGAGTCCTGACTCCCCAGATTCCTACTCTAACCACAGCATGTTCTAGAAGCAATAGTCGTGAAGTACTAGCATCAGACAAAAGTACCTTTTGGAAACATCCTAAAATTCACCAAGCATTTCAGTATACATCAGTAAAGCAGTGCTCCGGAGGGGCAGGCCTGTGTGCTCCGGCGGATCAAAGCAAGTTCAATATAACGTGGTTTCACCTATAACGGGGTAAGATTTTTTGGCTCCTGAGACCAGCATTATATTGGGGTAGAGGTGTACCTCTAACAGTGTGATGAAAATTATTCCCATTGTTGCATTTAAAAACACTGAAATATATTTGAAATCTACAAAAAGAAGAGAACTTTTATTTCAAAAAAGTATATAATAGCTATGCAGCCATTACACATGCTAGTTTTACTAGCAAAGTTCATTAGTGTTTCTGCAACAGAGACAAAGTGAGATTTTCACCAAGTTCAGCTAAAAATAGAATAGAATGTTAAAAAAAAAAAAAAAAAAAATACACCGATCCTCTGAAATCCGCCTGAAAGCAGTGACAAAGATAGGGCACTCTTTCTCAGAAATACAGCAAAAATTGAAGAGAAGATGAATTGTTCAGTTATTTCAATTGCAGTATTGTCTGTGTTTGTGTGTAGGGACTCATACAATGTGCCTTATATCTTGCTTGGAACCTCTGGGGCTACAGCAAGAACAATCCAAAATAATTTATTTCCTCCATGTACCCCAGCATTTCTTCCTGTTCCTCTACCTCCCTTACCTACTGCAATGAACCTTGGCTCCATCACTGGTGAAACATATTTCAATGGTTCCTTACAGAGTACTTTTAAAAGAAAGCAACCACCTTCTCAGCCAAGCATTTTGTATTAGGCTTAAGCACTGTGGATGTTAATCTTTCCTCACTATTCTTGCTAGTAAGACATCTGTAAGGAGATGGTCACTTACTAGAACCTCTTGCCAGGGGCACATCCTGGAGGCAGTCCTTATGATTCCTTCTGGAGAAGACCTTGCAGGCATCACAAGCTCATGGCAAAGTGCCCTTCTCTGAAGCATAAAAAGGTACTTATGCAAATCCAAAGAAGGGAAAGTAGCAAGACAAACATCTTAGGCAAGGTCCAAGGCAATTCAAAACCAGCAAAAATTCAACCAAACAAGTGAAATCTACTAAATTAAACTGAAATTAAAGCATGTACAATACTCAAATTACAATTACTTAACGTACTACTTACAACTTCCCTATGCAAAACTAACATGACTGAAAAGGAGAGGTTGGTTTCCATGACTACTTTGGCAGGCAAAAACAGGGGAATTGAGAGATGTTAGAGAGGTGAAGGATTAATCCTCAGTTTATACATTGTAGCTATCGAGGAAGTTCCAGGCCCCTCTCAACTACAGCTCAAAACAAAAAACCCACTGTTTACTGCTTAGTCATGGCTAAGCATATCGCTTCTACAGTGTGGCTTCATGGAGGCAACTTTATGAAGGATAACTGGGAGTTATCAGCATGGAGATTTAGTTAAAGTTATGTGAGTAGATAGTAACCCAAAGATATTTTAGCAATGCACTTTCCAGACATTCAAGAAAAGCCAGTCCTTGCCCTGTGGAGCTCACAGTCTAAGGACAGACAGGTAAGTAGAAATACTTGATGAGACATGACAGAGGAAGGGCAGACAAGATATCAAGCAGCAGGATTTATCATTACCAAACTCATGAACCGCACTCAAAAGCTAATCCAGTTCCACTCCACATCGGCTACCTCCACTATTTCTATTAGAACTTGCCATGAAATGTAAAGTCTTGAGATCAGTTCGGTGTTTCTCAACGACTGGTCCATTGACCAGCACCAGTCCCCAAGGGCTTGTCTATACTACCCGCCAGATCAGATTAGTCGCAATAAATCGACCGCCGAGTGCTCTCCCGTCAACTCCGGAGCAAGAGGCACCGGCGGAGACAACGGGGGAGCATCAGCTGTCGACTCACTGCAGTGAAGACACCGCGGTGAGTAGATGTAAGTACGTCAACTTCAGCTACGTTATTCACGTAGCTGAAGTTGCGTAACTTAGACTGATTGCCCCCACAGTGTGACCAGGCCTAAATTTGGTGTTTATTTTTGGTAACAAGGAGGTTACACCATATCTACACACATTTAAGCAATTAAATAATTTAATTTACATTTATTCACTCTTAATTTTTACATATGGTATTATGCTAGAAATGGTGAATAATGCACTTCTTGTTTACTAGATAATGATAAATTTTTTACTTGTGATTTGTATCAAGCTCTAGTTGGATGGAAATTCAAATTCAATTAAAAATACCACATTTCAAAGTGTTTTAAAATTAGTTAAGTAAAGCTATCTTACATGTGTTGGATAAATAAGAAGAAAGTTTATCAAAACATGTTCTCCGTTGAAAACTAAATGTTGTATGAAGAAAAAAGTATTATCTGTAGTCAGTGAATTGAACTCTTTCTGGTCATGATGTCCTTCAAGATTTTAGAACTGGTAGATCTCATCCTCTCAAACCTAGTTTTTATTTATAGATTGGAAGAGGAAACAAGCTCTTCTGTTTTGTAAAATCTACACTGGACAGAGATATGCGCCTATATGTGCAAGAAGAAACATGAGCCAACTTGTTAGGAATTAGAAAATACACCAAGGGCCCGTAATTTGTTTTTTTAACTATGCCCACATAGGAGTCTCTTATCCCACTGAATTCTGCAATTTCACATAATATTCTCAAAACAGGTTCATAGTGCTTATTCTCTGTAACTCAAAGACAGTTAAAAAGGGCCAAACTATATTATAAATACATACAGAATTTTAAAAGTTGACCAGACACCTACTAGCCTGAGGATTAAACCTACCAACCAGGGTGAGAAAGACCTGCAATTTAAAGAAATACAATAGTTTTGTCCATTTACTATATACTGTATTTAGTTGCAACATTACAATTTTCTATTCAATAAAGTTTAAAATGTTGCTGTTTTTCTTGGGGTTTTCATATCCTTCTTTCCCTTCCTTGCTTCATTTCCACTTTCTTCCCTGTATTCAATTATGATTCATCCTTCCCTACATTACTTCCAGTGTCTATTTCATCTGTACTTCCTCTCCATGCATTCTCTTCCACAAGTTCTCTGCCAACCTCTTACTTTACACATATCCCACCAATCTTACCCTTCCTCTTTTAATCCCACACAACCATATTCACACCCCACCAGCATTTCCGTAGTTTCAAGAACTGAATGTTGCATCAGTTCACACGCAGTTCAATTTAAGAAGGTAACCTTACAATCATACAATCTAGAAACCACTTTTTTTTTTTTTTTTTTTTTTTAAGATGAAAGCTTATATTTTCTTGGAAACTTACTACACGCCATGGGGAAGTGGATTTTAAGCATTATATTAGTGCAGATGCAATACTGTATTAGCAAAATATGGTGGGTATTTTTATTTTGCTTTCACAGAAACCTTTTATGTAGTTGAAGGAAATATAAACAATAGTCAAATTAAGCCTTTAGAGCAGTGATTCTCAGACTGCCGTCTGTGGAAAACTGGCTGATCACATGATGCTGGCTTTCCTTATTTCCAGCTATTGAATCACATTAAAGATAACAGAACATACATTAAATACTTTCTAATATTACCTTTCCATGTAAGTAATTGCTGTAAGGATACTATAAGGATGTCATGTCACCATCAGTAAGCAGGGAGATATTCACATGTATCTCTTAAAACATAGCTCACCTTGTTAAGTTTGAGTGTTAGAGTGCTTTAGGAATGCTCTCTATAGACTGGGTATACTTTCATAGTTTTCCTCATCCAGTTTTATTCCTCATTCAATAGAAAACTGGAGAGCAGTAATGCCCTGCTCTTTGCAAAACAAGTATTTCCCCCAAAATTCCCTCAAACCGTTAAGTTGTTAATGAGCAACCTGTCAGCTGTTAGATATGTCAAGCTATAGCCACTCTAAGCCAAGGCTTTAAAAAACCCACTAGAACTGAACATTTATAATTGGCATTTTTATTACAATATAGCACATAAAGTTCCAGTAAGTGGTTTTCCATTCTACCTAAGTGAATTTGTGAAATTTTCTGGACCTCTGCCTCAAATCCTGATTGAAAAAACAGTCTATAAAAAATGTTTCTTTTTTTTTTTTAAATACAACCAGCAGCAAAATTTTAAAAACCCTTAAGAGATCACAGGTGCTAAAATGCAGTACTTCAAAGTTCTAAGATTGTGTTATAAACTAAATTCAGGATTATATTGTTTCCTTTAAACAGTTACTTAAATTTCTAAACTAGTCTCTTCTTCTCTCACACACAGGCAGCAATTATCACACGAATTTACTCGCCCTAGTTTTTTCATCCTTCTCAGAGTACTTTTATGCTAACTATTGCTAGAAGGCTCTCTGAAAGCTGTTCAAAATCTCTTTGAAATAGCCATGTTGCCTTTTTTTTTTTTTGGCATGCCAGACTTTCCTTTAAGGGGGAATCTATTGTTTCACAAAGAAGAGGAATACAATAAAAGGATTTCTGTGCACTGAGCCAATTTAGAAGTTTATTCTTTTGTGTGTGTTCTTCAGGTTTTCTTTTTAAATTAATTATTCCTTTACTAATTCTAGAGTAATTTTTGAAGCAGAAATGTGTTTTTATCTAAAATTTAGGTATGGAAAACATAACACACGGAGAAAGAATGTATTCAATTCCTAGCACAACCTCATTTAAGTATTCTGTCCTAACACTGATTTTTCAATAATAGACCCTTTAAAAAAAACAAGATACCCAGTCTGTAGACAATTTATTGAAAAATGGTTTGTTTCAAGATAGGCCACTTAAAGTAATATACTAGGGATGTGAGATTCTGTTTCATCTATCCATTAAACCAGAGATTCTCAACTTTATGAAAACACCTTGGAGGGGTGTTTTTCCACCCTCATGCCTTCCCCACAACATACTCACTTAGAGCTCCTCATCACCCCCTTACAATAGTGAGAAGGATAGAGCCTGGTATGCCACTCGAATTTGGCCCATCTGTACCTCCATCATGACAGACAGGCACAGGTGTGCATAGAGATACCCTCAAAGCAGAGGTATGGTGAAGTTGCAAGGTAGGACAGAACAGGTGTGGCGGGAGCAGGACCTAAACTCTTATTTTGTAACTGACTAGATGTCAAGTAGGAAGCAAACGGGTGGCAGCTCATTCAATAATGGCTGGATACCCAATCCCACTCCTCCAATCCTCAGGGTGGGGTGGGAAGGGCCAGTCCCCTGGGCCCTAGAACTGGTCCCAGCTCAGAGACTCCTGTAAGCCCTATGGAAGACTGGCACTGCCAGGGTTCCTCTGGCCCATCCGCCAGCCCCCAATCATGCAGCAAGGCAGCCAAGGAAAGCAAAGTCCTCAAGGTTGTGCTGGAGCTACTGCTGCACGGCAGGCCTGGCCTGCACCACCTGCCAGAGGTGCAACTGCACCTGCGTAAAGTGTGAGGCCAGCAGGACCAAGTGCAAGCAGCAGAAATTGGCATGGAGCCGGTGCAGTGAGTGAGGTGAGACCACCAAGGAGCCCTGCCATGACCCACATGGGTTCTCAGCCCTGTTGTCCTCCTCAGCCATTCCACAACTCTCTCCCACCCCACCCTAGGCCTGGCAGGGGGCCAACCAGGTCAAATTTGAGTGGTGTTACGACTCCACGTGCCAGATTGCAATGCTATTCGCTCAAATTTGCCCTGGCTACCCCACTGTTGGTGATGGGGTGGGAGGGCCAGGCCAAATGTCAGTGAATGGCATTACTGAAACCTTGTTGTGCCCCCCTCACCCCCAGTTGAGAACTTCCATGCTAACTGATTTTACTGTTGTGATCACACACACTTCCTGTATATTAATAGTGGTTGGAATGAAATCCATAAAAGGAAGGACATTGAGAATATAGGTTCTCATTTCTCCAGAGCCCCACACTGCCTTCTGTAACACAACTATGACAAGAGACAATCAGGCATGGTTCAGTAGCCAGTCCTGAACTCTTAATTTGTTTTGTTTTTGAAAGCTGTAGTCAGAACTTTGCTAGACCTTATCTACAGGGAGAAGTTGCATCACTGTAACTTAAATGGGGTTTTCAACCTCTTATTTTGGTGTAAGAGTAGCTTATTTCAGTTTAGCCTAAGTTGATTCCTCATCAACTTAAACTACACTGAAAGAAGCCTGGTTTTAAACCCAAACAGTTATTGTCCACACAACCATTAGCATCAGTTTACTAAACTAGTTTTTAAAATAAATAATCAAACCTTAAATCAAGTCAGTTCAACTTTCTCAGGCTGTCAAACCCTTACTTTGAAGTATAGTCGTTTTGTGTAACCAAGACCAAAACAGCCTTGAACAGATCAGTAACAGGAAAGAGGTTCCGTCTATGGTGATACTGCAAATTCAACTGTCGTAATGTACAAACTGACAACCTGTCAAAAGCTGATAGATCATATGCTTGCCATGGACAAATATGTTTGCATATTTAGTCATATAACAATCCAGACACTACAATGAAAATGTACCTAACCACACCTGTCTAGGAATGCTTATGAAAAAGTTACCACATATGCCTAATCAATTGTGTAAAACTGCTCCAGGAAGTGTTATTTTCTTAATTAGGCCCAGCATCATTGCACCACAAAGCAACCTCTGAAACCACAAGGCTACATTTTCCCTTATACTTATTTTAAAATTGCAAAATAGTTTCATAGAAATTGGTAAGAAAGACCTTTTTTTTGTCTAGACAAGTTTTTACAAGGAAGTTTTAAATCAGTGGTTCTCAAACTTTTGTACTGATGACCCCTTTCACATAGCAAGCCTCTGAGTGTGACCTCCCTTATAAATATATAAAAAAGTGTTTTTAATTTAACACCATTATATACGCTGGAGGCAAAGCGGGGTTTGGGGTGGAGGCTGACAGCTTGCGACCCCCCCCCATGTAATAACCTCGTGACCCCCTGGGGAGTCCCAACCCCAGTTTGAGAACCCGTTTTAAATCCTTCAGACCATTTATAACTGAAATGCTGACACCCTTCACAATGACAGCACAGCTATAAAAGGCTCCTTCGCTACATTAAATAATAACCAAATGGTATGCTAATTAACTTTCCAGTGAACTGTCTGCATTCCCTTCAGATTTCCTCTGGCTACAACTATGATAATCAGGAGAACAAAGACTTTGGTACAGCCACCAAGGAACCAGTAAATCAGATCTAGTCAATATGATTCCATTACACTCACATAGGGGTATCTCTTGGTTTGTTTTAAATATTGTACCCCAAATAGGAAGGTTTTTTTAAAGTGTTGAAAACCACATTTCTGTGCAAATTCACTCCCTTTAGTCTTACAGACACAAATATCCTCTACAATATAATTGTTCTCAGGCAAACCAGTTTACCTTTAATTCCCACTTCCTCCCAAGCCTCTCTGGACAGTGGTTTCTGGCAATGCATCAGTCCCTTTTATCCCAGTTTCTTTTTATAAATCCAGGGTCATGTTTCCTTTCCCATCTCATGTGATGTGTTGGACTGAAGCTCTGCCACTGTGGTTAGTGCAGCCCACTGCCAGATCCTATCCCATACCATGCCACGCCAAACCAGAAGAGATCATTTCACCCTTCTGTGTCTTAAACCTTTCATTCTGCACCCTTCTTTGATTTGCAGAGAAATCATGTTCACACCGTCACTCAAAATTGTATCTTGCATTTTCTTAAATATGCTTTGCAAAAATTTTCTGCTACAGTCAATTAATCAAATGCAATATAAACACTTTCAGAAGGCTAAATTTTGCAAAAGGAGAAAAAGAAAATGATTTGTGCTGGCTTTATCTTTTCAGTTGTCCTTACTCTCAGACTCCTACATCTCTCTAAAATCTATTGTACCTTCCCACACCTCCAGTTTGCAAGACTGCAGAATAGAGAGCTAGCTATTTGACTGGCAAAATTAAAACCCCATACACTTCTCAAGCTACAGGAATAAAAAAGTGTTTACTCTTTCCAGACAACCATGTCAAGGACCTTAAATATCTTGGCTCCTTTAAGCCCCTCACTCTCTGTGAACCCCCAATTCTTACCTTCCAAAACTGCAAGCACTACTCCCCCCAAACGTCTCACTCACAACTCCTTGTATCCTACCCTCTTGAGCTTCTGACTCTTCTTAAGGGCTCTCAGCCTCTGCTCTTGGGGAACCCACTATGTTTCCACCGGCTTAACATTCAGCCTCCCCCGATCACGCTGGTAACGGCACCCCACCCTTCACCCCACCGCCTTTTCTTCCCATAATGAGCCACCCAGACACCTCCCCTTTGGCTCCCTAATTCTCTTACCAGGCCTCCTACCCACTCTGCTCCCAAGCACACACCTCGCCCCAATGCCTCCTTATCCCAGTCCCCCCCACTGCCGCCCCCAACCCACACTCACTCTTAACCCAGGCCAGCCCCTCCCCCATTCTACTTTCTGCCCACCCCACCCCCGCCTACTTCCGACCGCCCCCATCTAGCCCCTCTCACCCCCCACCACTTTTAGTGCCCCCCCAACACCGCTCACCTCCTCCTCGCTCTCGTTGCGGAAGCACAGGCAGGCCGCCCGCTTCTTGTACCCGTCCCCGTCGTAGGTGCGAGTCTGGTTGGACTTGAGCTTCATCATCCTCCGTTCTGGGGAAGGGGGGGCAGCGAGGGGGCTCGGCTCCGGGGCGCTGAGAGGAGGCGGAAGGGGCTCGGCTCTAGGCCCAGCGGAGCGGAGGACACCGCGGATGGGGCGCAAGGCCTGGGCTCCAAGAGGCCCAGTGGGGAATAAGGCGGCGGGGGGGCGGCCCTGAGGGGAGTGGGACCCGCCGGTCTCCGGCAGCGGGGACCCGCCTCCCAGGCGAGTCTGTCACACGCCGGGAGCCTCCGCTACACGCTGCTGACGCTGCCGCCTGTCGCCCGCCTCATCCCCCCCGTCAGCTCCACCAACTCTGCCGCCGCCGCCAGCTCTCCGGCCGCCGCCAACGACGACCGCGACGCCATCTTGGGGCACGCTACGCAAACGGCGTAAAGGCAGCGGGCGGGGGCGGCTGATGCGGTTGCAACGGCCGCTGCGTAACCGGCGTGAAGAATCGGCCCCCTTCCGTACGCAGCACGAGCTCTACTAGAAGCACGCGGGGTAGACCAACGCCAGGAATAGGGACGGCCGTACGCAGTTTGCGGCCGCGGTGGGCGGTGGAAGCTGACGCTTACGCAAGTTGTGCAGGTAGGAAGGGCAGACAAACGCTAGCTGCGTGGCGTAACTTTTTGCCCATGGCTGTCGGCTTGACGCAAAACACCTGGCTTACCCAGAAAGAATACCTGTCTGGTAGAGATTACGCTACGCTAGTAGCGTAGCAGTGGAGCGCTGCGATAGTTCCATTGTAGCAGCCCTGAGCCCTTGGGGTGGGAGGGACAAAGGTGGCTTCAGCCAGCTAGGCTGGGGGAGGGGAACAGGACCTGGGGGTGATTTCTCCGGGGAGGGGAGAAAACTTCCTCCTGCAGTGCTAGTCCATTGCGGGCCTTAACCAGAAATATTTTGCCCCCTTAAAAAAAAAAAAGCACATAGGGGACTCCCCCTTGAGCTGCTCAGGAGCCCCTGCCCACTTGCTTAGTCTGCTTTTGCCAAGCACTGGCTCTGCTACTTGATATCTCCTGGTTGCCTAGGAAATTAGAAGAGGGAGTCAGCTACTGGCCAGCCCCCTATGCCTCGTTTGGGTGGGTGTAGGAATAAGAGGGGGAAACAACCTGCTTTCAAGGGGAGAGGAAGAACAACTGGCCTGGGGTGGTATCCAATAAAGGTACCCACAGGCAGTAACTCAAGAGCCAGCTGAATTCCTGGCCCGTACATTGCTGCTTTCCACCCTAGGAGCTCAAAGTACTACACCCAGACCTTAATGAATTACACCTGGAGCAGAAGGCAAGCCACCGTACAATGGGGCTGATTGCATACGTAGTTAGATATTTATAGCACACCAATCACCACTGAAACACGTGCCTCCTACCTGTGGCTCCCACAGAGGCTGCCCTGGCAACCTCAGCATTAGGTGCCCTGTGCAACTGTAACTTAAAGGGGGTGATTTTGACCTATTACAGGTTAAGTCCTAGGTACTAGGTCTAATTTATGGTAAAAAATGCACACACACAGACCAAATTCCAATTTTAGAACTACCAACCCAGCTGCTACCCTTCTCTAGGAGAAAAGAGACCACAAAGCCCAGCATGAAGCACATGATGGCTGGGCAGGGGCAAAGTATTCTTAATGAAACACAACAAACTTCCTGATCTTAAGGAGAATCCAGAGTGCAACCACTTTGGAAAGCTGAAAAGTCTCCCTCTGGAGAAAACCTTTCCAGCATGAGAAAGGCAGAAGACTAGGTGGGTGAGATAATATCTTTGGACCCACAGCTACACTGCATAACTCAGAGCACTGACACACCCATCTAGCAAATAAACCCCCTATTTACAAAACAAATATGGGAGGGGCAGAGAAAAGAAGGAATTAAAGAAATCTGAAAAGTTCCCAAGACTCCACAAAGTCCCCTAAGGATTTTGATATTGGTTTTACATGAAAAACAGCTAGCTAGTGTGGGGATGGGTTGCAGCATAAATCCCTAAAATAGATCATGGACAGTAGGTGCAGCTAAATGTATGCTGAACATGGTTTGAGTACAAGGACAAAACACATTTCAGTAACACTGGTTAAAACTCAATCGAGGCAATTTTCCTCCTGCAGAGAGCATTTCTCTCACTGCTTCAGTAATAACTGAACTACACTTAACTGGAAGTAAAGGGCCTTAAGCTAGCAGGGCCCCTGCTTTAAACAAGTGGGTCCTGCTAGCAAGACACTTTCAGCAAAAAAGTCCTTCTCTCTGGTCTGGCTGATGCTTTTGCTCAACTCCCATAGCAGAGCAGAAGTTTGACCACTTTCAGAGCAGACTACAAGGCTCATCTGTTTATGGAAAAGTGCTGGAGGAGGGGTGGGGGAAAAAGCTAGTTATACTATTGCTGTTTAAAGAATTATTAGTGTTACTAAAACATTTTGGAATGTATTTTTGTAATTTGTGGGCCAAAAGCACAGGCTAGGTGTAACACAAGAGTGCTTTATTTTTGAATAGTTTGCGGTCTATCGTTGAATTCATTTGTATGTCCTTTGACAAAGCTAGATTGGTGCAGGTCACTGTTTGCATGGTGTTCTGTTTCTCACAATTCTGTACATTGTTTTACAAACAAAACACTCAGTGAAAGGTACAACGATGTTAATTTTCATAACAAGTTAACACACCTTATTGTATTTTTACTGGAATAGGGCCTAGGGCTGCTACAACAGTTCTTAAAAGATTTATGTAAACCAGGACCCCATTGCGGTAGGTACTAACTATAAAGACAGTTTTTGTCTCACACTATTTACAAGCTTAGAAAAAGAAGAAACATTTACACTTTTCTGAGGGTGGGATCCCCTCATTTGAAAGCTTCCCTGGCTAACTTTATCAGCGTGACTTGATAGTGTATAGGAAGCTAGCACAGACAGCAGAAGACAGGGTTGATGTGTTCTCATGAGCTGTTTTACTGAGAACAGAACGCTGGAGCACAAGTTAGAATTTCCTATTGTCTACATCCTCATGTATTGCATTTCTGTAGTCTAGACAGAAAGTGACAAAGGTGTGTATGAGTGGGGGCAGGCCATGGTCTGCTAGGATAGGATGGAGTCTCCCAGCCAACTGGAGATGATAGAAAGTGTTATTTGTGCTACTTGAGAGTTTAGGGTCCCTGAGAAATCTAGAAGCCTTCTACTAACCTCCAATTGACCAACTGTAGGTATTTGCCTGTAACTGCAACAGCAGGTTTGTCATAGTACAGAAAGTAATGTTTTCACCCCTCAGCAGTACAGGAAAGCTCCAGGTGGATTGGTGGCTCAGGGCAGAAGAAAGGTCCCCCAAGAATAGATTTGGACCGGGGGGGGGGAAGAAAGAAGGGTTTGAAGAAACCACCTGCACAGCAATAGCTCTTGTACCCCTACTCCCTCAAGTTTAACTATGCCCCTCCGCCATAATGACAACTTGTACTAAGTTTTGTGACAACTCTGTGAGTTGTTTTAAAATGTCATGACAAATCAATGCCCCCACTAGAGCCGGAGGAGGCTGAAGTATTACAGCCCCCTTGCAAAGAGCTTTCCTATGTCCACCCCACCCTACTCAGATGTAGCTCTCCAATAAACCTCTCTCATCCGAACACTAGATGGAAATCTCAATTACAAGTCTGCTGAGCCCCTCCAATGTCCCAAGGTGGACTTTTTATGACTATCACTATCACGAGGAAGACTGATAGGCTAGAAGAGGTGACAGCACAGCACCAGGAAGTTCATTTTTAATCGTCAGAGTGTTGAATCACTTCTTTTTAGTACCGTACTTCAAGGTCAAACATCACTAGTGCATTCTGCTTTTTAATCAGTATTGGTTTCGTATTGAGACATTCATAAGCATTGGGATTTTGAAATGACACTGCTGAGGGTTTAGATTAGAACAGTGGTTCTCAAACCATGGGTCACAACCCTGTTACAACAGGGTTGCCAGGACCGGTGTTAGACTTGCTGGGAGTCTGGGGCTGAAGCCCTCAGGCTAGGGCTTCAACCTTACTTAAGGTCATGTAGCAATTTTTGTGGTCAGCCAGGGGTCCTAGTGCAATGAAGTTTGAGAACCACTGGATTAGGAGAATCCCTTGAAATTCAAGTGCAATTAAGTCTGTCACATGCAGCTAATGAAACAAGACCAAAGCTAGCTCTGGAAAAGACAAAAGGTGCATCTCTGATTAAGCGCAGCCCAGACTAATGCTCAAGTTACCATTTGTGAAGTTACATTCCAGACATCAGCATCTCACAAGTTAGTGGCACGTTTAGATGAAGCAGAGAACATGATGTGAACAGGCCAAAAAAAAAAAAAAAGCAGCATCAGTTAAATAAGCATATGCATCTATCTAGTCAGTCTGCAATTACAGAGAATGAGGTATCACAAACTAAGATGGGCATAGCTTAGAGAGTTGATAAGATTCATTTTACATCTGTTGCCATGTACTACCCAGAGAGCTAAAGTGTGGCACGATTTTAATATACACTAAAAAAAGGCAGACAATAACTATGCCTGCTACTGACTCAGAAGAGAAAACAAGCAGGACAATCATGTTAAACTACAGTAGTTACATAGCATCAGTAATCAATCCAGAAATATTAACCCACACAGTTATTCATTATGCAACACCACGACTGGCTAAAAACAAACAAAGAAAGATCAAATGCAACTATAAATGACTGGAAATGTTTGTTTGCTAGGCAGGTATCTAGGCTATAAAGTGTATCATTAGACCCAGGGGTTTGGGAATCCATATTTTAGCTGTAATTTAGTAGCCGTAACTTGGCTATATTGTGATCTACAGACTTCAGTTAATGCAGCTGGAACTCTTGATTTAAAAAAAGTGACGAAAATTAGAGATGGCTGCATTTGAATTAACCTTTCACAAGTGAAAATGACCACCTGCTATGACACCAATATACTCTAGTTTTAGAAAAAACACACTGCTCCATCTCATTTCACCCCCATCTCTAAAAATACCTTCTTCACGGGGGTATTTGTGGGATTAATTTCTTAGTGTCTAACTTTTGCAGTGTTAAGGAGTGTTAAGACCACTTTATAATACACACACACACACACACACTCACTCAAAAGCCATTCAGGTAAGCATTCTATTACAGTATGTGACTATCATATAAATTTGCATTATGAGGACATCTACTGGTGTGACCATGTATTGCATACAGGCCTATTTCCAACGATCAATTGATCCAAACCATCAGAATCAATCTAGAAAGTAAGAGATGCAAGTCTTTCAAGGAAACTCTTGGGCTAAGACAGGTAAACTCTGCTAAAATACAGGAACTTGGGTTTCCTCCCCGCTCCCCACTGTTCAACTGTGTATGTGCATAACATAGCTACACTCCACAATTGTTTGATTTACCTGGAAGTAGCAGCTCATGAATTTGTTGATGGCTCCAGTCGGTTAATCAGGCCCTCGATTTGCTCAGCACCTGAAAAACTTGTCCTTCATAACTGTGGTGTTTGCAACACAAAATTATGCAGCACATTAGAATATTGGGGAAGTAAATTAGCTTCCCAACACAAGAAATACCGTAGAGATTGTGGGGTCATTCATACCTGTTTTAATAAAAGCCTCTACCTGAGAGAGATTTTTCAGTTTGCAGCACAAGACTGTCACAGAATCCAGACCTCTTGCTACAGAATCTAGTTTATACTTGCCAGAGTAGACATCTATAGCCAGGCAGCCAATTCAGATCACAAACTAAAAACACACATGAAATAATTAAGGGAACAGATCCTGGGTGCATAAGCAAAATTGCCTTGGAGAAATGGCTGCTTGTCCCCCATATCTGGCACAAAACTAGGACAACTCAATTTTTCTATTTTTTGCTAAGCAACATCAGAGGCCAGAGACCATCCTGTTTTACTGTAAATGATTACCTACACACTAGAATCTGAAACAGTAAAGAGTACATTGACCTTATGAGAACTTTGTACTTTAGGGAGCAGCTATGGCTATCCCATATTTTATTGTTCTGCTGGAGAATTCCCCGCGAGTACTGCAAACCATGCCAAGCTGGTGCAGAGTGCTTCCCACTGGGGAAAAAAAAAAGTGTCAATCATGAAGGGCTGGGTCCTCCAACCTTTTTAATGTAGTTACTTGAGTCTCACATCACATGAATCTTCCTAGATTCTGTGCATTTTAGCTGCTTCAACTTCACATTACCCATAATGCAAGATCAAGTTCTATAGGTGAGTCAAACCAAGTTGCCTTATTAAAAGGGAGGCCCCATATTACCAGAAACCTACTATGGGTGCCCCCTTACTGAAAGCATAAAGGGTACCAGTGGTACTTCCAAGCTGCCATGGAACCCAAAAGGCCATGTTCTCCTCTGGAAAGAACCATCAACCTCACAACCAAATCCTGCAGCAGCAATCACCTCTCCCATCACTGCTGTGAAGTCAGACTGATTTCCTAGGACCTAGTCTGCTCCCCATAACCCACTTTCTAATCAGGATTATCTTCAACTCTGTCATAGCACGAGCCAGAAGGCTTAGTGGTATAAGTTGTTGCTTTGCTTGTCTCTGATAATAGCTTCCACACATTCAAATGATACAAGGAAGCAAACAGTGAGATTTTCACCTATTTTATTATACACAAAAACATGACCAGAGAATTCTACTGAGGAGGCTGACCACGTCCACGACCGAATCCACCTCTCTGCAAAAACAAACAAAAAAACCAAACACACAGCATTAGAAGTTTGGCCACATCAGCAATTGAAAGTAGCACATAACTACCAAACCAAATATTAAGTACATTCCAAGTGCACTGAATCATTGTTTCCCGATGTGGAATTCTGTACTTGAATCATAAGGAGAACCATTCATTTTGCCTGCCTTACCTATCAAGTTCAGCAAATGAAGACTTAAAGACTTGTTTTTTAAGTTAGTTACCATGTGTACTGAGAGCAAGGTGGAACTCTCGCTTGTCAAATCACAGCTCTTGGCTTTATAATCTATGGTGTGGCCCAAGCCCTGCTGACCCAATGTTTGACAGACTAGGAATTCAACCCACCTCTCTATTGAGAGTTTAAGTGCAGTGGTTCTTAACCTGCAGCCCATCTAATACCCTCAGGGCCGTACAGCTAGTCTATATATTGTGTGGATGTGGCCCACAACACAGAGAATTGTGCATGCAGCCCACAATGGTAAATAGGTTGAGAAACACTGATGTATTACCTCCAAGCCAGTCTGCTCAAACTAATGCTCTATCAAAGTGTGAAGCAACCCCTTTCATCAGGAGCTCTCACAGTGCTTCACAAATATTAAGCCTCCATCTCACTTCTGAGATGAGGTAAGGGATATAGAGGTTGACATGCTAATAAAATGTAGCAGCACCTCAAATGAGAGGCATTAAGTGTATTACTGTACACCTTCAAATTTAAGATAGATGGGGAGGATAACACATTGAGTTGAAAACCGAAGGAAAATTTAGCATGACAAATTCCAATTGCAACTTGAGTATTGTGGCCAGATCGACAAAGCTACCACTTTCCAAAAAAGAAGAATCAATCACAGATGATCATGGCCTTTGTAGTTTTTTTTCCACCTGAAAAATTAGACAGATACACTGGGGGCTCTCTACCCAGTACTGATCAAATGATCACTATCACCTCAGAAGACCTTAAAGGAATGCTCATGTGCTGCCTAGCCAAGTAATTATCTCAACCAATGCTGTTTAGCATGTGAAGTCTGATATGATAGTTGTCTAAGTGGTGTAACTGCAGGCTCAAAAGGAGCTCCATCTATAGGTAGTGCCTTATACCATTCCAACGGCAACTGCCAGCTGTTTAAGGGGGTGAATAAATGATGAATGCATTGTGAAAATATACCATCTCTTCCAGGGATAGCTTTAGTTAAAGCATTTCTAAAGCATTAACATAGGAGAAAAAAAAAAAACCCTCTCTCAAATGCAGATACTTACAAATTGGAATTCAGTAGCTGCTCCTGCACCAGCCTCAGCCTTTTTGTCAGCCCCAACTGGGAAGAGAGAAAGAGCTATTCTAGAAAACTACAAAACAGAGAGAATCTACTGCCTGGGCTTTGACGACAAACTCTTATTTAGGATACACTGTCTTTAACACTATCAAATGTTTAAAACCTTGGGACGTACACACCATAGGCTACAGATAATTTCCACAATGCCAATTTTTTTTTTTTTTTACTGCAATTGCAAGTTAGGGCAATAGGAAACATTATGCCACATGGAAAAAAAAAAAATCCACCAACCCAGCTTGCCCTGTAAGCATAACTGCAGTGCAGTGGGAGCATATTGATAAACAGACCTTAGAATCACCAGGGAAGTGGAGGCTTGAGACCTCAGACATTCATCACAGAAATTAGCATGTTGTATATCTAAACACTGAAGACATTTCTACAGAAGAAATGTAAACTGCACAAATGACAGGCTCGGTCTGATTAACTCATACTTGTGCTAGATAGGATACTTACGTGGAGCAGTACTGCGTCTGTAGGTATCTCTGTCAGCCTCTCCCCGAGTAAGACGAGCAGGGCGTTCACCTTCCAGACCTGCGAGTTACAACAGCATTATCAATCCAAGGAATCCAATCTAAAGAGGCCTCTATTATCCTACAAGTGTGATGTTGTGGGGAGGCTTTGATACAGGATCAAAGGGACATATTATATGCTCAGGCCTTATCAGGCCACAAATGCAGGCAACTAAATTTTAAATGCAGTTCTCTATCATGGCCACACTACTAGACAGTCTTATAGATCAGTGTTCTCAACCTTTCTAGACTACTGTACCCCTTTCAGGAGTCTGATTTGTCATGCATACCCCAAGTTTCACCTACCTTAAAAATGACTTGCTTACAAAAAAAAAAAAAAAAAAAAAAAAAATAGACAAAAATATTCTCATTTTTACCATATAATTATAAAATAAAACTGAAATATAAATATTGTACTTACATTTCAGTGTATAGTATATAGAGCAGTATAAACAAGTCATTGTATGAAATTTTAGTTTATACTGACTTCACTAGTGCTTTTTATGTAGCCTGTTGTAAAACTAGGCAAATATCTAAATGAGCTGATGTAACCCCTAAAAGACCTTTACATACCCCTAGGGGTATGCATTCCTCTGGTTGAGAACCACTGTTAAAAACACATCAACAGTGTTTGAACAATACAAATCTAAACATGTCACCGCTTGTGGGGAGCCACCCAAGGTGAGCCCCACCCAGATCCAGCATCCCACATCCCTCCCACACCCCAATCCCCCCCACACCCAAACTCCCTCCCAGAGCCCATGTCCTGCTTTCCAAACCCCTAGTGGCTGTTCCTCCGCCTAAGAGCGGCAGGGGGATGTTGCCACTTCCAGGGAGTCACTCAGAGCCAGGTAGGGAGCCTGCCGGACCCATGCCAACCGGACTATAGACCGGACTTTCAATGAAGATCAGAAATGCTGGTTTATAGAGCTTTCCAACTGGTAAAGTGCCAGATTACACAGCTTTTACTGTATTTGCTTGCCAAGTTTCTGATCAATACAAATACAACTAAGTTTTTACCAATCCTGAATTTACAACACACTTTCAACTACATTGTGCTTCTAGCCAGGCCAACTGCAAAACTTGCTTCAAATAAGGGCTAAAATTGAAGGTTATAATATAAAGAACACATCATGGTTGTGTTTATTACGCCTGACAAATGCACACTTTTACCCCAAATCCCAACTGTACAGAATTCTCTCTCCAGCCCCAAATATTTGATTAAGCGTGGGCAAAAGTATCTTCGGTCTTAAAAATGGGATAAATTAGTAAGCCTAAGAAAAGGTGATCTAAAGTAACATAAAAAGATGGGCAGATGCTTCCAGGGAAGGAAGCAAGAGGCAGAGCTCAAATAGAAGCCTGGTGGACTTGCCAGCCTTTGAAACTTTGGGTGAACCCTGCTGCAAGTCCTTAAAGATGAAGGTCTCCTACACCAGTGGCTCTCAACCTTTCCAGGTTACTGTACCCCTTTCAGGAGTCTGATTTGTCTTGCATACACCCATGTTTCACCTCACTTAAAAAAACTACTTGCTTACAAAATCAGACATAAAAATACAAAAGTGCCACAGCACACCATCACTGAAAAATTACTTACTTACTCATTTTTAACCATATAATTATAAAATAAGTCAACTGGGATATAAATATTGTACTTACATTTCAGTGTATGGTATACAGAACAGTATAAACAAGTCATTGTCTGTATGAAATTTGAGTTTGTACTGACTTCACTAGTGCTTTTTATGTAGCCTGTTGTAAAACTAGGCAAATATCTAGAGGACTTAATTAATGTACCTCCTAGAAGACCCTGGAGGGTATGTGTACCCCTGGTTGAGAACCACTGCCCTACACCATCAGGCACCAGTGCTTTACTGTTCTACCAGTAAAACCCTGAGTAAAGGCTGGTGGGTGGATGGCTCACCACAAACTGACATGCAGTTTCAAGCATATTGAGAAATGCACAGCTCCCTTATTGCTCCTTTCTAGAGGAAGAAAATTGCCAGCCTATTCAAATTCATGAAAAACTAATTTCTCATATTTAGGTGAAGGGAAAACAAAATGCTTCTACCATAGAGAGGTATCCAAGTGATACATCTACAGGGCACAACCTCTGAACTGGCCTTCTGCTACATCCACTTCTTCTCACTCCTCTGAGCAAAGAGTGCTACACTTTGGGTAGTTATGTTCTCTAAGAAGGCCTGGGCACTATGGCACTGAATCCTGGCCCCTCTCTACCCTGAAACTTGCAAACAAACACTATTACACACATAAGTGTTTGTAACCATGTTAAGAGACTGTGGTATCAAATACACAACAGTACTCTAGAGCACAATTAGCACACTTTAAAATACCATTTGCCTTGAACAGAGAAAGCATGTTAGAACCACACTAGCTATTACACCTGGACAATGGGTATAGCTCTATCCGTGTTGTAGTTAACACCATTTAAGTTGTAGAGTGTATAGGGATTAAGACTTCTGCACTATACACCCTGAGGTAAATAGGGCAATAGCCAATTTACCTTCACTAGAGGAACTCAAAAGCAAATTTTAACCTGCAAGTTTCACATACACTTCTGTAAGTCACAGCATCTCACAGGAAGGAGAAAAGACAAACTTGGGATCTTAGTCTATGCCTACACTATACAGCTTTTAACGCCACAGCCATGCTGCTAAAAGTCACACAGTGTAGCTGCTGGTTGTCAGCTCTCCTGCCAACAATGCGCTGTTCACACTGGCACTCGTCGCAGAAAAACTTGTGTCTTTCAGAGGTGTTTAATACCACCTTCCCTCTGCCCCCCCGAAAGACAAATGTTTTGTTGTTCAATTGTGAGTGTAGACATAGCCTTAGAGACCCAGCAACAAGTGGGTTTCATTTAAATCCTGTCAACGCTAGTCAAGGCATCTTCCTAGGAAGAATTTACACTGTTTGCTCAAAAGGCACTACAGTTTCTCTGGCTAACATAGAAAGGTCTTAAAGAGTTACATAGCTCAGCGGTTTGAGCATTGGCCTGCTAAACCCAGAGTTGTGAGTTCAATCCTTGAGGGGGCCACTTAGGGATCTGGGGCAAAATCAGTACTTGGTCCTGCTAGTGAAGGCAGGGGGCTGGCCTTGATGACCCTTCGGGGTCAGTTCTAGGAGATCGGGATATCTCACGCACATTTTGGGCTGAGCATGTGACTCAGCAGTAGTTAAATGAGCTACAATGCAACTTAAAATCAGCGAGGCACTTCCCAGCTGAAGAATAAAACTATAGTGCAGGCTCCTCTAAGTGGTAAGGACGAGGGTATTCCTGCTTGAGGGCAGACTACTCTTACTGTGCACAAGTGGCAGCCCCCTCCCCCACGCAAAAGTCCCACTTTCTCCCACCTCAAGGGAGAGCCAAAATTGAGAGTCACTGCAGGCCTTGTCATATCAACTTTTGCAGTAGTTTCTCTCCTCCATCCAGGAGCTATTCTCAAATTTATGGCCACACCCAGATACCAAGTTGGGCCTTCAGAAGTTCAGCTGGGTTTGCAGCAACAAGTCAAGGTACAAACTGAAATATAGTCAACTTAAAATAAAAAGGTATTTCAGGAAATACACCTGCCCCCTGTTCCCTGGGTAACTTGTGATTATAAAAGCACATTTTTCTATATTTTAATGTTTCTTCCCCTGTTGCTGTGTTACATAAACAAACAGGGGAAACTGACTAGACAGAGAAAATAGCAAGGAAGTCAGAGTGCTTCCAAATGCACAAAGCAAACAAGTCAAAGGCCTGTCTGCACTGGATGGGATAGGAAGAGGAGGGAAAATAGACCTAAGATACGCAACTTCAGCTACGAGAACAGCGTAGCTGAAGTCGACATATCTTACTTTGACTTACCTCGCGTCCTCACAGCGCGGAGTCGATTGCTCCCCCGTCAACTTTGTTTCTGCCTCTCGCCAAGCTGGAGTTCAGTAGTCGACGGGAGAGCGACCGGGGATCGATTTATCGTGTCTATACTACACATGATAAATCGATCCCCGATAGATAGATCGCTACCCACCAATCCGGCGGGTAGTGTAGACGTACCCAAAGATAGATAATTGTTCACTTTCAGTTTTTGTAATCTTCAGTGTTACAAACACTGAAGCATATTCAGCAGTATAAACCGAGGGGGGTGTCAGAGTTTAAGGCCGGTAAAGGCTACTAGATCATCCAGTCAAACCTCCTGTTGATGGCCTGTGATATACACTACCCAGCACCCACAAACTAACCCAACAACCAAAATCAGACTCAAGTGTCCTTTAATCTTGTGCACAGTGGCAGAAAAAAGTGGCAGTGATGTGTGTGGTTTGGTCATAGCTGTCTAAGACTAACTTATGCTTTATCTTTACTATAGCACCTTTTCACCAGAGAGAATCCCCAAAAGTTTTGTAAGCCATTCATACAGCTCCAATGAAACACTGCTACCTAAGAAGGTGAAGTGGCAGGCCACCAGCTACTGTGCAGCACATTGCATAACAGGGTGAAATTTTAATCAACCCCAATTTTGTTCTGTGAGTTATATTAGCCATCCTAAAATAAGCCTCTTGGAAGTACATGAATTGACTAGATTTCAGGGGTCTGTAGGAACCATTAATATATTTTGTATTTATGTACTGCCTTTGAAAATACACATTTACTCTATACACATTGATTGCTTCTATCTGAAATATCCATTTTGCAAGTATATCCCTATCTAGAAGGATACTTCTAGCTTCGAAAAAAGAACCAAAGTGGTTTGCAATGAATTAATAGACAAGGCCAGAAGGGACTTTGGTGATCATCTAGTCTAACTTTCTGTGTAACACAGGCCACAAGACTTCCTTGAGTTAACTCCTGGTTGAACTAGAGCGTTTTCTCCTCTCCCCCCCCCCCCCCCCCCGCGCCTTGATTTAAAAGTTACTACTGATGGAGAATCCACCACAACTCTTGGTAAGTTGTTCCAATGTAAGTTACTCTCACTGTTAAAAAGTTGCAACTTACTTTAGTATGACTTGGTCTAGTTTCAACTTCCAACCATTGGATCTTGTTTCACCTTGACCTCTGTCTGCCAAACTCAAGTCAAATTTCTGTTCCCCATCTAAGCACTTCTAAACTAATCAAGTCACTCTGTAACCTTTGTTAAAATAAATACACTGAGTTCATTGAATCTTTCACTACAAGGCATGTTTTCTAATCTTTTTTATCATTCTTCTGGCTCCTCTCTGAACCCTCTCAAAACTTCTTTTGATCTGTGGACACCAGAACTGGACACAATATCAAGTACCAGTCACATCAGTATCAAACACAGAGGTAATAGAACTGCCCTACTCGATATTTTCCTTTATATAGCCAAAGATCGCATTTACCCTTTTGGCCACTGCACGGCACTAGGAGCTCACATTCAGCTGATTATCCACTATGCCCATACAGTCCAGCAACCTCAACTTTAATTTACACCATTCTTCTCCCCTGCCCTGTATCACCCATTCAAGAATCCCAAGGTAGCTGCTGCTATTAACTAGTGCTTACCTTTGGGCCGCGGTCTGCCAGTCTCAGGGCGGCTACGGCGCAGGGTGGCAGGCACAATTTCAGGGGGTAGATGAAGATAATCACGCAAATACTGGATACCCTCATTGGTCAGATACCAGTAAAAGTGCCTCCAAGCAAACTGCTCCTTCACATAGCCACGTGATTTCAGTGACTAAGGAGAGAAATTCTAGTTAACCTTTTTGCAGTTGCAGATGGATTATTACATGAGCATTTGATTGTGACCACCTAACATCTTTAAATACTACCAGCCAGACGACTGCAGTAGTTTATTGGGGGTGGGTGGAGAATGGACAACTAGATATTCAATAGCTCAGAAATACATGTGAATGCACCGAAAGACGCAGTATCTTCAACATATTAACTACTTACATTCCATGAAACTAATAATTTAAGGGTCATTATGCAAACCTGAACTAAAAGTGATGCTAAAATCATAGGTTCAGAGAGAGGATTATGAATCTTATGCTACACAATACAAAAGCTTTCTACGCAGTTTGTGTATGATTGATGAAGTTAGTATGAAAAAACTAGTAATCTGGAAAAAAGGCAAATTCCATTGGAGCTTCTGTTTCTCTCTTTAAACAAAATTAAGTAATGTCAGGATTACTCAGGTGGTGCTCAATGCACCAGCTTCATGAGGTCCCAAAACATTAATTAAAGTTGTTTTTACAGCCCAGTGCAGACCCCTAAATTAATTCTTCATACCTGCATGGCTTTCATGACATGGAGGTTGGGCACATTCTTGTCTGCCAGCTCTGGGTGTTTAGGCATGTGAACATCTTTCTTGGCCACCATCACTCCCTCCTTAAAAAGGAGTTCGTAGATGGCAATCCGGTTCTTCTTGGGCATCAACATCTGGATAGAGAAATCAAGTTAGACTAGCAGTAATACATTAGTGTGTTGCTAGATCTAATAACTGGATTTGTGTTTTATTTTAAGCCATCTGATTCCATGCTGGACCTGCAGTAACTCACTGAACAAACCACCACCACCTTTAACCATGTTAGAAATTATAGGGAATCCTTACTGCACCTTAACTAGCAAGATACATACAAGTTTGCTACAAGATCACATATTTCAGCTGCTCAGAAGCCCATATTATGATCTACAAGGAAGAGCAAGCAGAGTAAACTTTTTGATGACAGTTGTCTTTATAGTGTAGATGGACCCTAAACCAGTATCTCTGCAAGTATGCATTTAGCTGTCTCCACAGACTATTTCTATTACATTTAATTCAATTTTCCCAACAATAAAAGCTACAGACAAGTCCTTCACACACTGAAGCCAGACAAGGGAAGCAGGGAGAATAGTCTTTATTTTAATTCTGAACAGTAGCAATTTTGAACGGTGCTCTGCAACCATACTTAGGCAAACATCTGCTACAGTACTTGTCAACTAGTGCAGAAGGCAACAGCAAGACCAAGAGATAGTAACACATGTGGGGTGGAATTACTTTTAGTAATGTTTGTACAATATGCATCCTACATGTTGGACACCTAACAGAACTCCCAATTGCAATGCCTATAATTCACACTATCTAGTTATGTGGAATAACTTTCCAAGATTAGGAACCCCTTGATGCTTCACTTCCAAACTGATAGATGGGGGAAGAAAATCCAATAAAGTGTGTGTGTTATCAGGATAGCACCTAATATGTATTTTCCTATGGTAGTCCTACAGTTAAGGTGGCCCAGAAAACAGTAACTGCCCAGTAACCAAAAAAACAAAAACCATTTTGGCTTGGGCTACTTCTTTCTGATTAAGATTTGCACAGCTACAAAACCAAGGCTTGTAAGTGTTAACTCTTTTTAGGATAGGAAGCACTCAACAGCAAAAATCATCCTACATTCACAGAACATCTATGTAAAGAGGAAACAGGTCCCACACACATGGGGGCCAGGAAGAACCCATCACTAAGCAGCAGGAAAATAGCTCTTCAGCACTTTGGTACAGAGCAGCGTGGTGGTACTCAACCTGCTACCCAGTCTCAATCAAACACGAGAGTCAAACTAGACCTTTCCATCCCCTCCCTGCAGTACAAAGAAAGCAGGACTTTCTTCCAGACCAGCAGGATTAGAGGTGCCACCCTGACTCAGTTTACAAGGGTGTAGAAAATGGAATTCGGATTTGCCACTTTAGCCCTTACTAACCCACCCCCCCAGTTTAGCCCTGACTAACCCACTCCATCCCCTTCATCCCCCCCAGCTGGGCCCTACCAAGGGCACAACATAGCTTCTCCCACCCTCCCAACAGCAGCCCAGGCCCTCCTTTCCCCCACCCATATACAATCAGCCTTCCAGGCCCCAATCTCCCCCCCGAGGCCCAACGTCCGCCCCTAGGCCGCAAGCTCCCCCGACCAATTTGCGACCTAGCTCCCCCCACCGCCCGGGAAATATCCCCGTGGGCATGTGGCGCAGGGTGCCCGCCCGCCGCCGAGAGCCAAGCCGGGGCCCCCGGCCGCAGGATGGCGGCGATATGAGGGAGATGAAGCGGCTGGAGCCCGGACTTACCGTGGCGGTAACAGTAAGCCCGAGAGCTGGAAAGGAAAGAGCATGCGCGGGGCGGCCTCTTCCGGCTTGCCACGGAGGACCCCACGCAGCTGCGGAACAAGAGACTAATCGAGTGCCGGAGGGAAATAGCATTTGGACCCCTCTCCCCGAGCAAAGCACGTAGGTGACCGTGCAAGCGCCTGAGTGGAAATGCCACTTATGTACTTGTTGCCAGGTTTTTGGCGGGAGGGGGTGGCGACAAGGGGTTTAAGTGGCTTTTGATGTTAGGTGCTTCACTTTTTTTTAAATATACCTAGTTTAAGAGAACAGGGTCCTGGTTTCCAGAGCTGCTGCTCCACTGAATTCAAGGAGAATTCAGCCCCTCTGGCAGTCTAACCAAGTCTGTACTTCACGCTGGGCACCCAAATCCAGAGACCCCTTAGACCATATTGAATTAATAACGACATTGGTCCCCCCAGCAAAATGACCTGCCCTGCTATTCTCGGATCCCATCCATGGTAACAAAGCACTGTCATCTGTGGCATGGAGCCAGACAAGTCATCTCCTGTCCCCAATCCTGCAGCTGGACCCCTGCACCCACGAAGCCCTATTTGAAATCAGTGGAGCTCCATGCAGACACAGAGTAGTCCATACTTGCTTATCCATGCAGGATAAGCAAGCCAGTGTTAACACAGATGCCACCTGTCTTCTTTGTAACCGGCCTAAATCAGACCTCTCTCTGATCCTCTGGTCTACTCAACAGAAATTCCTGAGATTTCCGGTATGTCAAAGACACTATGGGGACTATAGCAGCATAACTATGTTGCTGTAGCTGGCATAATACCGTAGTGTAGACACAGCCTATGCCAATCATAGAATCATAGAATATCAGGGTTGGAAGGGACCTCAGGAGGTCATCTAGGCCAACCCCCTGCTCAAAGCAGGTCCAATCCCCAACTAAACGGTTTTTCTATCAGTGTATGAATGCCATCTCGCTGAGCAGCAGTAGCTAGGTCAATGGAAGCAGTCTTCTATCGACCTAGCTGCATCTACACTGGGGGTTAGGTTGACACAGCTATGTTGGACAGAGGTGTGGATTGACCGATATAGCTACGTTGACCTAAATTTTAAGTGTAGACCAGGCCTTAGGAGGCAAGTCTGAGGCCATGAGAAATCCCAGTGAAGAGTACGTCCACTATAGCAGCACAGGTACAGTGCTGCAGTTGTGCTGCTGTAGCACCATAGTGTAGGTGCGTCCTACATCGACAGAAGGGGTTTTTCCACCTTTCCAGGAGACAGTAGCTAGATTGTCGGCAGAATTCTTCCATTGGGCTAGCTGCATCTACACAAGGGGCTAGTTCAACCTAACTACAGTACTCGGGACACAAAACTTTTCACAGCCCAGAGCGATGTAGCTATGTTGATCTATTTTTCAAGTATAGACCAGGCCTGAATTTCAAGTCAACAGCCTGAGGTTAGGCAGATATGCTATGTCATTAAGATAACAGGGGGCATTGGATCAGTGTTCACATTGCGTCCCCCATCAGCACCTGGTTAATTCCTGGGAAGCTAATGATCCAACTAGCAGACCAAATTCAATTAAGTCACTGAATCCCAGTCACTTGCCAGCCATCACCCCATCATGGTGCCATCCCTGGCTTTCTAGTCAGTCTGGCTTTTCTTTCTCCAATTAAATGTTGAGGGTTTGTTGGCATCCAAGCACAACGTAATCAGCAAAATTAAGGTAACTAATTTCTCCATATAAACCTTATAAAGGAGCCCAGAGCCAGTGGTGACTGGTGCTCTATAAATGCTCATAATAGTAAACAAGAATAAGTTTTGCAATTACACAAATTAAAATCATGGTGACCACGTACCATATTTTAAAGGAGATGCCTTAGCTGAGAAGTGCTGAGTGTCTCCTCAGAGGTACTGAGCAGATGACAATCAGAACCTCAACAGATCTAGCTTTTGGCACCCAAAACATATCACATCCTCTAACATACTTTGCCTGGTATTTCACTGAAGCATCGTACCCTGTGCACCAATGTATGACTTTGTACCGTGAATAAAACAGTCGAAATACTGACCCTTAAAAAGAAATGCTGATGCTGTCCTGTATTCTTCATACAGATGTCCTTTCCTTCCTTGAAACATAGATGGATGCAATAATTTAAATTCAAATTAGAGGGGGCATTTGCAAAAATCTAAGAGAAATCAACAACCAATCAAACATTAGATAAAATATATGGGTCTTAGATCATGGCCTCAACTGGCTGCTAGACTCTGGATCTTATGAGCTGCTAAGGGAAATGACTTCTCATTAACTTACAAAAAACTATTGAAGCATTCCACAGTAAAAGCACTAAACAACATCACTAATGGAGTGATTACTGGAAACCAAATCACTATTGTACATTGGAGCCTTTGGACCTTTGCTATACAATATTGCAGCTTGTATACATTTATATATGAGAAAAGCAGGGGACCCACCACTGAGAAAGCAGTGAAAATGATATACCTATGGGACAAGTAGACACAGGAAGTCTTTATTATATTCTTTTTGGCGTTGTTATTTAATAACACAGATAAATAAATCATTCTGCTCCCACCAGAGGGCAGAAGGTTCCTCATCCCAGTTTGCATGATCACTCAGAAATCTTAAAAAGCTTGCATCAAAGAACATATTTATTTAGCTATCCACAGGTCTGCATGAAGGGGGTTTTGTCTTTTATTATGGTAACAAACAATATAAGACCCACAAACAAATACTCTAGTGATTGAATCTGTGTCTTGGAGTGAAAAACCTGAGGATTAATCCAATAAGCCATTCCCTCCCATTTACAGAGAGTCATTCCTATGCATTATTGTCACTCATGAAAGTCTCTTCACAGAGTACAATCTCTGGCCTTGATCCTGCAGTGAGCTCTTTGTGGGCTGCCTGCATGGAGCTCCTGGCAAGATCAGGGCCTGAGTGGTGAACAGCTAATAAACCAAAGTCCAAACCAATAATTTGTGGAAAAATAAATAAATACACAGCCCACCACTATTAAATTAATTTTGAGGTTTCACAGGTCCACTGGTTTCAAGATGGAGCCTTGCACAGTGGGGCCTGTAGTCTCCATAGGCTGCGTCACTGCATGGAAGATGAGGACAGATGCAACCAGATTCTTTTTTGGCTACTTATGTCTGTCAGATTGTCTCTCATGTGCTCCTGGCCTGTTACTTCTCTGTGGTCCCTCATTTGGGAAAAATTGGGCACCACCACTGAAATGGAATCATGAGCTGAACAGAAAAAAATAAATAAATAAAGCCATCAAGCTGACCCTATATTTCCACAGCACATCAAAGCAGCTGCTGCCTCCCAAGGAGGCTGCCCTTTCCAGCTGGCTGAACATGCTGAGAGAGAGCTTGCTCTCTGCAACACAATAAAGGTCACGTAGTCTTTAATACAGAAAGGCTAGGGTGAATGTAGCTCATGTTCCCATGTGGAAGAGAATACAGCACATTATCTGAGACATGCAGCCCCAGGGAACTCATCCTTCTCTTGAGAGCCTCAAAATAATACCAGACACGCCACTGCGAGAATCGGACTTTTGGTGGTAGAAGGTGTATACAGCTGTCAGATAGGAGCACCGTAAGAGCCAGTTGCCAGTTGGGGGGAGGGATAGCTCAGTGGTTTGAGCGTTGGCCTGCTAAACCCAGGGTTGTGAGTTCAATCCTTGAGGGGGCCATTTGGGGATTTAGTTGGGGATTGATCCTGTTTTGAGCAGGGGGTTGGACTAGATGATCTTCTGAGGTCCCTTCCAACCCTAATAATCTATGATTCTATAATATGGATTGATTGATTCCATCAGCAATCCCAAAGTGACTGTGTATATTATACCAGACCCATTTTCTCCCTAAAATCCTTCCCTAATATGTGGGTCAAGTATTTATTTAACTGCTAATATCGGGCCAAATTCACCTTTCAACAGTCATAGGATCTTCCCTGCAGACTTTGAAATAGCAACAGAGTTAGCTTGGCCTGCCAGTCCCACTTAAATAATCAACCTTTGCGATAATAAAACAACAATACTTTTGTTTATATACAATCCACTGCTCCAAACCACTCAGGGTTTTACACCAGAAATACAGCCATTACAATTATGCATAATTAGTCCATGCCCAAAGTGTTTTCCAGCCAGATAAATTCAACACGGTCCCTGCCCTGAAGAGCTTCCAATCCAAGGCACCGGTCTTGAATGGTGTTCGGCATGAGCAGATTCTTAGCCCAGTGGGGAGCCCCTACTAAAGTCAATGGGGCTCCATAGGGATGCAGGGATCTGCACACATGGAGCAGCTTCCAGGATAGTAGCTAATTCTAAACGTAATGTAACACGTGGGAGACGAAGGGAGAAAGGTTACACACACACACACACACACACACACACAATTTTTTGCACTCATAACAATGATATCGCTTTAAATCCCCTATTACTTCTTTGGTTTCATTGCATTAAACCCTCACTTCCTACCTCTAATTGGAGTAGGGTGACCAGATAGCAACTGTGAAAAAATGGGATGGGGGTGGAGAGTAATAGCGCCTATATAAGAAAAAGTCCTCAAAAACGGGACTGTCCCTTTAAAAACAGGACATCCGGTCACCCTAAATGGGAGCCCCCCCCCCCCCAGCCTCTCTTCCTGCATCCTCTCTTCAGCTCCCTTCCCTCTGCACGCATGCAATAAGCTAATGGCTAACAATCTCTGCAGAAGTGCGGTGTCCCCCTTCTGAAAGCTTTCTCGAGCAATGGTTCTGTCCAGCCAATTGCACTAGAGGGCGCTGCAGTTATCGGAATGAAGGGCTGCTGCATTCACTGCAGTGCATAGGGAGGATTCTTCCCAAGGTGTCCATTCCTTTCCCCACAATTTGCCCTGCTCTTGTTTCATCCAGCAAAAACAGTTGCTTTCAGTCTTGCATCTGAAGAAGTGAGGTTCTTACCCACGAAAGCTTATGCTCCCAGTACTTCTGTTAGTCTCAAAGGTGCCACAGGACCCTCTGTTGCTAGTTGCTTTCCGTAGGCTCAGCCCAGCAGCCCACCTCTCTAACCAGCTGATTCCTCCTGGTTTTTGCATCTGTGCTATTTAACTGTCCCTCCAGGATGAGCAAGAGGAAGCAGGAGCATGTTGTTTACCAGTGATGATCAAGATCAGCCTCTCCCTTTACGCATGCACCTTCCCACTTCAAGCACAAGCATGACAAATGAAAACTTGCACATTTCTGGGACCACCTCCACTCTAGCCTCAGTAATTCAAGGACAGGAGCCCTTTTGTGGTTCCCTACAGATCCCAAGGCGATCCTTAGATGCTGAATTTCCCCTTCATAGAATCATAGAATATCAGGGCTAGAAGGGACCTCAGGAGGTCATTTAGTCCAACCCCCTGCTCAAAGCAGGTCCAATCCCCAGACAGATTTTTGCCCCAGATCCCTAAATGGCCCCATCAAGGATTGAATTTATAACCCTGGGTTTAGCAGGCCAATGCTCAAACCACTGAGCTACCCCCCCCCCTTCCTTCTCCTATAGCATATTGGCACATCTTCATGAGGGCTGAGGCCTATCTCTCAGATAGATTGGCCAGGAGGACTAGCTCCCATTAGGTAGCTGGCTGCTCCTTGCGCTAGCAGAGATGCTACAGAGAGTGGCTGCTCATTTGCTTGTAATGAGTTTTTCCCTGGGAACCAGGACCTCAGATTCCACTCTCAGCATTCACTGACATACACATTCAAGCCACGCTTAACTAAGTTACAGCACAACTTGGAGCAGCCTTAGCATTTATCAATTATTAACTGCTGTTGTCGTCATCATCTCTTCTGGACTGCCATCCAGCTCTGATGCGTCTGTTCATTTACCCTGCGTCCTCGTGATTCATGCTCTAAACTTCCCCATGGGATGGCAGCTGGGTTCAATTCCGCATCCTAGTCACCTGCTCACCAGGGTGGAAGCAGTGCATGTTCCATCCTGTCACAGAGCAGGAGGGCCTGGCCTCGTTCAACAGCATCCTCAGTAAGACACACTAAGAGATTGCCAGAGCATAAGGGCTGGATCCAAAGTCCACTGAAGTCAGTGGGAATCTTTCTGTTGACTTCAGTGGGGTTGGATCAGGCCGTACATGGGTTTTTAATCTATCTGTAGTTGGAAGGATTGTATCTATGCCTCAGGGCCTCAAGTCCACAAGCATGGCCAATGGTATTTTTTTTAAACGACTTACATTTTTGCATGCTTCACCAAAAGACAACACTGTGTTCCCCTCCCTCCCCCCACATCCCCACCCTCCCGGGCTGGTATTGTAAGAGTAGTGCTTGCTAACTCCCGGCTGTGCTGGCATCAGGCAACATAACAGTGTACAAAGGAAGCTCATATATAGAAGGCAGCTATTCCAGACTCTGAGGTTTTGGAGAATTGTGGTTCGTTAATCCAATTAAATGTGTAATGAACTGTGCATATGACTGACCTCTACAAGTTGGAGTCAGAACTGCTCAACTGTGTGCCATAGGACCAATACTGTTTGCTAGCGGAGATTCTCCTTTAGCATAAGTGGCAGAAGCCTGTGCTGTTTTGTTGTTTTTTGAGCAGGAGGATCAGATTTGTGTCTCTGTGACGTTCTGAGTGGCCACGGGGTGCATATCCTAGTGATGAATGACATTCCCACTGTAGACGACTGTGTAGCATACACAATAGGATTGATCATGTATACCTTATCCTTCATATTACTTTGCCATTGTGTCTGATTCCATCCTGTTCATTGAAACTGATGGAGCCAGTATAGTTCTATACATTATACACAGATCATGAGCCCAGTTTACAAGGGTGCAGGTACAACCAAGTCCAACAGATTCAATGTGCTAATTCTGGGTGGGAGGATGGCATGTAGTTACGCTGGCTCAGTACCGGAAGAGCTGGGTTCTGTTCCCAACTGTGTAACAGAACTCCTATGAAGCCTCAGAAAGCCACTACACCTCTCTGTACTCCAGTGGGGATGATAAACTGAGCATCATCACAAGGGGTCCGCTTACTCAATGTGCGCGGGGTGCAGAGAGCTGAACTTCCTCCAAATGTGGACGTGTCCAGCCCTGGGATTTTGGTTTGAGCCCATCGCTATTATAATGATTAAGACTATTATTCTACATATCTTGATGCACTTGTCAAAACAAAAATGCAAAATTCAAAACAAAGGAAATAATTTCTGCTGGATCTGTTGGTTTTGCCCATCTGTCTGCATTCTATTTGCCGGTCTGCCCAACACTCTGTTACAAGCACTCAACGTAGACCTAACTCTGCTGGCATGGGTACAGACTTAGGCCAGGGCTGAGCCCCTTTGAAAAGTCTTTGCTCAGCCTGATTTTCCAGATGGCCATCTTGGTTGTCAGGCGACAGTCCTGACTCTTTTGAGCAAATACTTGCAACCTTTCCCTCATTTTGTAGGAATCTTTCTTTTCAAAGCAGGATGGGCTAGTAGCTAGAGCCGTAGACTCGCATTCTAGAATCCACACTTCTACTCCCTGTTCTGCTACTAACCTGTTGGGCAAGTCACTTTCCTGCTTCATGACTCACCTTTTCCATCTGTTAAATGGGTTTTAATGATATTTACCTCCTTTGTAAAGTGCTTTTTGCTCTACCAATTATCCTGCTGGGCCATGCAGACAAGTGAAAGAGGAACAAGGATTTAGCCCACATTATTCCTCACAGCCCTAGTGCCCGAAATTAAACAAATCAGAAATAGACCAATTCAGGGACAAAAGCTGTGCTGGATGCAGAAAAGGTGAAATGTTAAGGTCCCCCTCCACACAGTATCACAGGGTCAGCGCTCCAAGCAGAAAGAACCACCCTCCCTGTTGGTGCCCCCCCCCAGCAAAATGAAATGGGACTTCGTTTGATGGAGATTTTAAATATTTTATAAAGAGAGTAAGAAAATACAGGCAGTCCCATGGGGCTTCTTCAAGGTCCTAGTGCCAACCAGCTGTTTTTTAACAGATAGTTAATGTGATCATGGCTAGCTGACTGGCATACATTTAGATAGATAGCATTTGCAATCCAGAGAGACTGAGGGACTTGATAAATTATGAGCCAAACAGTGCTGGCTTTTCTCATGTGGGCAGTCTATCTACAACAACAGATAGTATTACAGCATAGGGGCTGCATCCGGCAAAGTGGTGAGCCCTCTGGTCCTGATCCAGCAAAATGCATAACAGGAAGCACGTGAATAGCCCCATTCTCAAGGCCCCTGCAGGATTGAAACCTAAAACTCTCACAGATGGAGGCCCTCGAGCTAGAACCTTCCTCCCTTACCTCTGTCAGTTACTGTCAAGTGCTATGTTTGCCTAATTTAGGCCTTGATCCTGCAATCACACGGTTCTCCGGGTACACATGAAGCTGCATTGACTTCATGTGGGTAGGCCCTTAAGATCACACAGAATCCTATTTGAGTCAGAGAGGCTCCACATAGGCACAGGGTGTCTATTTGCATGGATAAAATTACAGGATTGGGGGGCTTACATTGTAAATCCTTCTGAGCTGGGGCTGGGTTTATTTTAATCTCTATAGACAGCCATGCATAGTTATGGCACTACAATCAGGAGCTACCACCATTAATAAACAACATATTAAATACTATAAAAATCAATAGCTGTATTGACACACTGGGAATTTGAACCTGTTGTTCCAGGGAGGTGCCGGCCCTCCAAACCCAGTACAAATCTAACCGCTGGAAGTGAGAAAAGTGGGGTTGTGTCATGTCCCCAAGCGCAGCAGATTCAGTGAAGAGAAGACACAGATTTCAGTGCTATGATGAAAACGGAATCCAGTGTAGACTCTGCGGGGGATTTTTAGATTAAAATGGTTTGTAAAAACCCTCAAACAGACTCTTTTAAGCAGGTCAGTGCAAAATGATGGGGCTCAAAGGGTTTATTGTTTGGAGCTGCATTTTTATGCAGCTTTCTGGGCCGGAGATATCCCTGGATCCCCTTCTGTCAGCTCAGAGTTTGCAGCACTCCCCAGAGCCAGCCATTCAAATGGCTTGAGATGGGACAATGGCCATTGTAGCTGTGCGGGATACGTCCCGTTTATGCCTGCAGTCCCGCCTGCCTCGGCTGCAGTAGCACACACGACACAGCCACACAAACCCTCCTCCTTGTGTTGGGTGGGAAGGACACCCTGCCTTTCACGCTCTGTCTCGGCAGGTGTTTACAACCAGACACTTTTCTCACTGTGGGGGCAGATTTCCTTGGCACCCTCAGAGGGCTCACAGTCCTTGTGCAGAGCAGTACTGTGATCCATGCCCACCCACCGTTGAGAGCTCACCGGCCCACCCACCCACTCTACAGTCCCCCTGCAGACAAAAAGAAGGCATCTGGTACTGTAGGAAATGTGGATCAAATTCTAAAGGCCAATTAATAATGAGGCGGCGATGGATGCTGCCCACAAAACCCTTTACAGGCCAGCTTGACTTACAAAGCCAAGCAACACGGGGTAAGATTTTCCAAAGCTCTCGGTGTTGGCCTAACTCCTCCACTCCTTTTGCAGTCAAGGATGAACTCTCCCATTGATGCCAGTGCGGGACACTTGAAATCCCGCCACCACCTGACCCTGGGTATCCAGAGGGGATGCATATTAGCACACAGAAGAATAAGAGGTGAGACAGAGAGCCCAATAATATCAATGATTTACACCAGTTCAGCACTGCCTATGTGAGGGTCTCAAAGCACTTTACTAGGGTTAATGAGCTCAGCCTCACAACCTCCATGAGAGATGGGAAAGTACTGTCTCTATTTCACAGATAAGAGAAACTGAGGCAGAAAGAAGGGAAGTGACTTGACCCAGTGTCACCCAAGACGTCTGTGGCAGAGCAGGGCATAGAACTTCAGATTCATAGACTGGACTGCAGACGCCACCGACAGTCTCAACTCAGAGCCGATTTTGCATTCTCTTCATTTATCTCCTCTCCCTCCTGCTCTTTCCCTGTATTTGCATCCTCAGCAAAACATAATTAGGGTATATGTAGATGTGCTCAGGTTTTTTTATTGGGCATGATTGAATCTTCTTTTTCCTCCTGCATTTTAATACAGCTAATTGCAAAGTTAAACGTCAGGGAACAAGGAATGCAGGCCACACTTACAGAACAGGTGACTACTGGATCTTGGAAAACAGTGCCTCTGGAAAGGATCTAAGGGGTCACAGTGGACAAGCAATTGAACATGCACTCCCAGTGCGACGCTGGGACAGAAAGAGCCAATACGAACTTTGAATGTATAAACAAGGGAGTAAGCGAGTCGGAGAAGAGCGATGATTTTACCTTTCTATACCGCATTGGTGAGACCGATACTGGATACTGTGTCCAGTCCTGGTGCCCATATTTCTTAAAGCATGTTGAACAGTTGGAGAGGGTGCAGAAGAAAAGCCGCAAAAATTATGTAAAGGCTGGAGAAAATGCCTGACAGCGAGCGATTTAAACAGCTCAGTCTGTTTAGCTTGTCAAAAAGAAGATTGAGAGGTGACTTGATTACACTGTATAAGTACCTTCCTGTGGAGAAAATAGCAGGCACTAAAGGGCCCCTCTAATCTAGCCGAGAAAGGCAGAACAAGAACCGATGGCTGGAAGCTGAAGCCAGACACATTCAGACTGGGAATAAGGCACGCATTTTTAACAGTGCGGGCGATGAACCACAGGAACAAACTACCGAGGGAAGGGGTGGAGTCTCCATCTCTTGATGCCTTTGTATCGGGACTGGAGGCCTTTCTGGAAGAGCCGCTGTAGCCAAGCACAAGTTACTGGTCTCTATACAGGGGTAAATGGGTGGAATTTAATGGCCTGCACTGTGCAGGAGGTTAGACTAGATGATCTAACTGTTCCCTCTGGCTTTAAACACTCTGAATCCTCCTCTTCTGCTAAACATCCCCTCTCCCTTCCCAGTTCTGCTGGTGAATGAGTGTCCCTCTGCCTCCCTGCCAGGCAAAGGGGGAGTGCTCCGGACTGGAAACAACCAATTGAAACATCATTCACTCCAAGACTCCTTCCTCAGCAGACTCTCTACTCCTGCCTTTCTGCTCCTCCTCCTTCGTCAGAGGAAGGCCTGCAGGCCACCACAGTGGGGAGAGCTGCTGCAGTGGGTGAGTAAGTCGATAACACTGCTGCGAATTCTCAGGTTGCACCTGCATTGCAGTCCTGCTCAGGAGCGCATTTACCATGAAACAAACCGTGCGGTGGCACGAGGCCCCCAACGACAGGGGGGCCCCCCAAAATGCAGGACAAGAAATATCTGACAACCTGCCCCCGAGTCCCAGCTGGCGGCACAGCAGGGCTCAGGCAGGCAGGCTGCCTGCATGCCGTGGCCTGTGGCCCCGTGCCGCTCCCAGAAGCGGCCGGCTGCTGGCACATCGCTGCGCATCCCTGGAGGAGAGGGGGGTGTCTCCACGCGCTGCCCCCACCCCGAGCACCGACCCCACAGCTCCCATTGGCTGGGAACTGCGACTAATGGGAGCTGCGGGGGCGGTGCCTGCAGGCAGCAGTGCACAGAGACCCCTTGGTCCCCCTGCCTAGGAGCCGCTGCTGGAGGGGCGTGTGTGCTGGTCGCTTTGGGAGCCCCGCAGCCCGAGGTAAGTGCCACCCCTGCCCCCCTCCCGCATCACAAACCCCTGCCCTAGCCCAAAGCCTGCACCCCACACCCAAACGTCCTCCCAGACCCCACACCCCTCACCCCCTCCCACAGGGGAGATAAGAGAGAATGTTCTTTTTCTTGGCTGGGTCCCGAGTGGGTGGGGGGAGGGGGAAATGAAGCTGCGCACAGGACCCTACTAACTCTAAATCCGCCACTGGTCCTGCTGCATCCTGGGGACTTTCCCCTGCCATTCACAGGTGAGGCAGCCGATCCTCCCAGACTCCTGGGGGAAACGGGGCAGCGGGTGAGAAGGGGAAGGAGCTGGGAGTGACTAACAGCGAGGTCGTCCGGTAGAGTTCCCTGGCTATGGTTTAATATACGATCCCCTTACAGTGCTGAGAGTTTCTGCCCCAGCAATTGCTTACTTTGGCTCATGCTTGTACACGTATGTGCCACAAGACAGACAGAATCTTGTTGCTTTCAGCGTAGACAGAAATTGATCAAACTGCAAGGATCAGCATGAGGTAGGTGAGAAAAAAACCTAAGCATGCATTACTCACTGCGACTGCAGCAGGATGGGTGTCTGCTGTCAGGCATGCAGATTATAAATGCGTGCAATGGGAAGGCCTTCCCCTGCAGCGTAGCCATGCCTCCCCTGTCAGCAATTGGGGGCACATTTCATGCACTAAGCAAGGCTGGGCCCGCTCGGTGCTCAGAGGGGAGACCGAGAAGGAGAACACAGGTGCTGCAGGAAGCTGCACTGCCAATTCAGCTCTGTCAGTCAAGTCAGAACCTGTCCCTGCCCCAGCGTAGCGTTAAGGGGGCCACTGTTCCTAGAAGGGCAGCCTTGAAGACGAGATGCAAAACTAGGGCCCTGACTGCTTGCCAGGCCCATGGGCCTTATCCCAGGGGCTAGTTCATACGTCCCAACATTTCAAGGGGCTAAAGCAAGACGCAGTTGGTCACTGCCAATTCCTGTGGAGCCAACCCTGCTACAGCCACTGGTCCCCGCGCCTCACCCACTGAGTCTGTGCCATGCTCAGCTCCCACCATCCAGCCTGGCCCACCCAGGTGCAGCATCACTCCCCATCCCGGAGCTCCCCTGCAGCCACTGAGCATGCCCGGTGGTGGGACTGAACATGCGCAGGAGCAGGCAAAGTGACTGCTCTCCCTGGCTCTGCCCCTGCCAATGGTCCGCACCGGGCGAAACGTGTGACCAGCTGCAAGCAGCACTGAATGCAGGAAATGTTCTACTTCAACCAGGACAGGAAGCCAAAGCGGAACAGGCCCATGAAACCAGGGACTGCAGAGTTGCCAACACTGTATTTCAAAAATAAGGGACTGTTTTCTAGCACCCCCACCTCAGCCCTCCTCCTGATATTAATTATTAATTATTATTATTATCATCATTTTGGAATCTCCTGGAGGGACAGAGTCACCAACACTGAGGTGCTCAAAGGGGCCAGCATACCCAGCATGCAAACACTCCTCAAACAGAGACACCTCCGCTGGCTTGGGCATGTGTGCTGAATGAATGATGGGCGCATCCCAAAGGATATTCTCTACGGTGATTTGGCATCTGGAAAAAGACCCAAAGGATGCTCAACATTGTGTTTCAAGGATGTGTGCAAGCGAGACCTCAAAGAAATGGGCATGGATGTGGACAAATGGGAAGATCACACTCAAGACCGCAGCCTTTGGAAACAAGAGCTAAACAACGGTCTCTGGAGTTACGAGAGGAAGCTGTCCAGCTTCTCAGAGGAGAAGGCAGAGCCCAAAGGGTCGAAACATCACCTTTAAATGTGACAGATGCGGCAGCGAATGGCTCTCTTAAGTGGGTCTCTTCAGCCACGTTTGCGGATGCAATAAAACCAACTGAGTGAATTCTTTACCTCTCAGGGCGCATACCTATGGTCTCTCGAGACTGAAGGATGCCTACTACTACATCATTTATAATAATGCTAAGCAGTACTCACCTACATTCGCTAGAGGTATTTCTGCTGCTTTCTGCAACTCCCGTTCTTGTTGTACAGAGATGAAAAAATAAGGGACATCCCTTATACTAAGGGCCTGTCGGCAACCCAAAGCGAGAGGTGTGGGAGCTCGTCACATAGCAAACTTCATTGCCCCTTAGTCTGCTGGTTACACTACAGAACTTCATGGGTGTTGTTTTATACTGGCCATGTACGGGATTTGGGGGTTTTTTGAGTACAGACACTGGGTCAGCTTCTGCTCTTGGCTACTGCAGTGTATTGAAAACTGTGTCCAAATTACAAGCTGTCACTTTATGTTTCGGGGTTTTTCCTGCTCCCGCTTCCTGGCTAAGGGGCTCTGTGGGGAAGTGTGCAATCTGGGCCAAGCAGCAGTCTGTTTGCAGGCAGACAGCTTTGAATAAGGTGGGATGAGTTGTTCCTCTCTGGCGTTCTCTCTGTGTTTTATCCTTCCGAATGGTAAGAAATAAAGTTGTGTTATGTTGTAAACTTCCAGCAAGAGTATTTATATTTTTCTCTGACTTATCTGTTTGTATGATGTGAACATAGCAGTTTCTGCGGCATAAAACCGTAGCAATGCCACTGACTTCACTGGATTTACATCGGGGAGAGAACAGAATTCTCCCTACAGACTTTAAGAGGTGCTGCTAACCATTTTGTAGGCTTTACTTTCTATTCTCCAAACACAGCTACACCCATCTTCCTCTTAAGTATTAAGAGTAATGCAGCCAACAGGTCTCTCCTGTACTGGGGAGAATTATAATCAAAACTACCACTAGAGGGCATTAAAAATACTATTGTTCAGATTCTCCTCTCACCTGTGGAGCAGTTGCTTGCAATCATCACCAGCAGAATGATTTCCTCATGTTTAATGTAGTTGTAGCCATGCCAATCCCAGGATATTAGAGAGACAAGGTGGGTGACATAATATCTTTTAAAAAAAACAAGGAGTCCTTGTGGCACCTTAGAGACTAACAAATGTATTTGGGTATAAGCTTTCGTGGGCTAGTTCTAGCCCACAAAAGCTTATGCCCAAATACATTTGTTAGTCTCTAAGGTGCCACAAGGACTCCTCGTTTTTTTTTGCTGGTGCAGACTAACACAGCTACCACTGAAATAATATCTTTTATTGGACCAACTTCTTTTGGTGAGCGAGACAAGCCTTCGAGCACACAGAGCTCTGAAGAAGAAGAGCTCCGTGTGGCTCGAAAGCTTGTCTCTCTCACCAACAGAAGCTGGTCCAAGAAAAGATATTACCTCACCCACCTTGTCTTCCTGATATTTAGTCATGTAAATATAAATAGGAAATGCCTATTTGCATATTCAGTCCCCCAGTTTGTGCACATATCATGGGTGGCTGAAGCCTGGCTGTTCACTTCCCTGCATCGAGCACAGTTATTTATACATATGGAGAGTAAAACGCTGCTCTGGCATGTTGGTAGTTTTTCACACCCTCTTTGAACAGGTGTAGGGGGCTCCACAAGAAGCCAGGCCACAGAGCCAGGCCCTGCACGTGCAGGTGTAGGCGTGTATGCATTTTTGCACATTGACCTTGGAGCTATGCGTGTAAATACCTGGCCTCCAGAATGTAACGCTGCACCTAGTTGCATAGTAGTTGATTTCACAGGGTGAACAGCAAGATTGATTTCCCTTCCTGGTCAATACTGAGCTCACCTAAATCATTATTTACTGCTTGGGCCAATAAATATTGCAGTTCCCCTCACCCGAAGACAAAAGAACACATTGTGCACTCTGTCAGCTAGCACAATCCTACTGATTTCCCTGGGCTGCATTGGAGTAAGGGAGAGCAGAATTTGGCCTAGCCCCTGCTTATTGTCCATTACATTTGATTCATGGTCCAGAATTCCTGACCCAAACAACTGACAATGATGCAAGGGAGATAACGCCAGGTCCGGGGGGTGACAGAGCGAGGTCTGACCCCAGGGGATGAAGGGAGGATGAGAGCTGCTCTCTGGCTCTGAATCCACCATCTCTACAAGGCAGAGTAGCACTAGGAGGGATCAGGGTCTATTTACACTGTATATCTTACAGTAGCCCCAGGAACAGAGAAATCGATCTAAGCAAGGGAGAGAACTGTGCATGGCTTGGAAAGCAGGATAGTGGGGATAAGAGGGCCAATCTTAAGGATGAGAAATGACAGTAAATGTTTGGGGTCCCGAGATTTAGATCAAAGCTGGGCCCCACAGCAGAATGAGTGGAACTGGAAGGGGTGGCCACGTCCCACCCATTCTCCCTCTGCCTGCACAGAGGGGACTGGAGGGAGGCTTCATCAGGTGCTAGTGAAAGCTGGTCTGGGAGCTGAGACTCTGACCATGAGGGGGAGGGAGCAAGAGGTGTGGGAGAGGGAGCAGGGTGGGGTGATGGGGAATAAGGGAATGGGCGAGGAAAGGAGAGACGGGGGAGAAAGAGAGTGCGAGTGAGAAAATGAGGGGAGGGCAATGGGAATAGAAGGAAAGTAAAAGTACGTGAGGACAAAGAGAGCGAGGGAAAAGGAAAAGGGAGCAGCAGGAAGGAGAGAGAAAGTGAGGGAGAGAGATAGTGAAAGGGAACTGTATGTGAGAGGGAGAAAAGGAGGGAGGGGGGACCGTCCCACCCAGGAAAGGCAGAGAGCGGCTCTAAGCTTATTCACTGCCTTTTCTGCAGTACTGTTTTCACCTTGTGCTGCCGGGCGAGTCATCATGCAGGGCCCAGGCGGGGATTGGCTGGCTAAAAATGCCTCTCTAATCTCCGTGCTGATCTTTACCCCCCTCCTCCCCATCTGCTGTGACCTTCCTGCCAATGTGCAGAGCGAGAGAAGAACCCAGTAGACGTCCCTGGCAGCTGGATCCTATACAGTAGGGGAGGCAGCCAGCCTGCAGGGCCTTCTGCCTGACAGGTGCTGAGACCTCGCCTTTCCACCAGCCTCCCATGGTCTCCGCTGTCACTCCTCGAAGGTACGTCATGGGCTGCGCTCTGATCCCTTGTGGGCAGCGGGATAGGACCGTGGTTTGGGGCTGGCATGTCGGGCTTTTTAACCGGTGACTACACTGGCATGCCACGCTAACCTTGGCTGGGATGAGGGGCCAGGATTGGCGGGTGTGTGTATGTGGGTGTGTGGCTTGCACATTCCTCCAGTCGATCTGCTCTGCGACTCGCCCTAGAAAATGCCTGGGAAGGGAAAGAGGAGGCTAAGGGAGGCCTGTAACTTTCCACTGGGATGGGCTGGTGTCGGGTGGCTGCGGAGAGCCATTAAACGGGGTCAGGTCCTGCTCCTAATCATGGAGCAGCTGGCATTTCATTCCTGTCCACACAGGTGAGTGCAGGAGTAAGACACATGGGGGCAGCTCCACTTGTGTTTCCACTACACAGGCCTGTGCAGCAGGGGATTTCCTGCTCTGTTGTCTGAAATTGCTTGGGGCTGCTCAGCTCAGAGGCCATTTACCTTACCCACTTTGTGGCCTCCCAGAGTCTTTGCTGGCCTGAAAATGATCTAAGGTCCCAAGGCTCAGATATACGTGGAGCATTGTAACACTTCAATAAAGGGGCCAAAGACATAAAATGACAATGAAGGATGTGTTGTCATAGGGGCTACATCTATAAGACACTTACAGGACTCCAGTAGGAGCTGTGTGCACTCAGCACCTGGCAGCATCAGGCCTATAATGATTGTAGAAGGAGTCTACATAACTTATAAAATATGTAGTATGTAATATCTACCATGGACAGTATTACATAGTGTGTACTAAGAACAATGGACTGTATATTATGCACCATGAATCACACATGGAGCCTGTAAGATGTTATCTAGAGTCAAATTCTGGAAAGTGCTGGTTAGAAAACCCCACACATCAACCTCGGGGACTCAAGGATGGGATGGGACTGTCCCTATTATGGCTTCCCCTGCAGAGACCCCTCTGCACACTCCCACCCTGACACGAGCAGAAGAGCAGGACCTTGAGATCACAGGGAAGGATCTGCATATTTATGTGACTATGCCCCTGATCCATCAACAGCCCATGCAAACAGATTATTCCAGGGGGAAGGGGCTGTTGCTGGCTGGGATACAGGCACCCAAATGCTGATCTTGCAGCAGACACATGCACTTTTGTGGGGCCATTTTCCATAGGACCAGAATTTGGTCCATAGTGCTGCACAAGTGGTATCCAACCCCCCACCTTTTTGGATGGCTGTAATTATGGTTTGTTCTCTCCTTTCTCCTGGGCACCATCTCAGAGGCGAAAAGCTGGCCCCGTTTTGAGATCAGCTGTTCTGCAGTTAGGAAGTAGTCATCTGTGAGCATTCCAGAATCTGGAATTCTCTCAGGTTGCTACCTCTTTACATTCCCAGTCACACAGAACATAGGAAACAGACTAGAAACAAAAACTGTGTGAAACTGACCAGGCCAGGTTCCTGTCACAGCTGAGCAAAGCACACAGGAAACAAACAGCACGGATGGTGATGAGTATCTAGATTTTTAAAGTTCCTTCAGTTTGCGTTAGGCCTTGTTGGCATCTGGTCTGCACTTGTTTTGCATGCCTGCTTCATGCCAGATTGGTTCAAGCTACATGACTTTGCCACTTACACCCTGGTGTAAATCATACAGCCAGGGCTTAATCCTCACTTGCACCACCTTTCTGCCTCCCAGGATTCTGGGGCTGCCCAGAGGCTAAACCAGCTCAACATTGCCACAATCCAGCCCTGCTTGCATTCGTTTGATGCTCTGTCCCTTCCCTGGCCTGCCCCCTAGGTGGATTGGAGGAAGTACGTAGATTGCATGAAGCTGGAGCTGCACAGAGGGGACTCAACCTGAACGGAGGCTCTGGCACTAGGTATAAGAGACCATTGAATTGGGCCCCTGATTTCTGAACCAGACAAAGTCCCATATTAAGGCTTTGGGGAGCCTAAAATTAGCCCCTCCCAAAATCTGGATTCGGACTGGTATTTTGAAGCCAGATTTGAGACGCTAAATGTAGAATTTAGGCACCTTTTGCTGTAGCCTGAGTTTGAGGCCTGGACCCAGTGGGTTGAACTGCGCTTTCTCTTTCACTAGTGCAAACTGACAGTAACTCCGCTGGAGTCACTGGGGTTACACAGGAGGAAGAATAGGCATGGGATGGGAATCAGGCTCAGTGTCTCTGATCACCTACGGATGGTGCAGCAGGGCTTACTTTGTGCCAGGGCTTGCCAGGGCTGAGCCCTGCCACCTCTAGGCTTGGCAGGTCAGAGCCCCGGCACCTTTGGGCTTGCTGCATGTGTTATGAATGTAAAAACATGGCTTGAGCCCTGGCACCTCTTTCATCACAAATTAAGCACTGTGGTTAAGTGAGCAGAATTGAAAGATCCAGGGCAGAACAGCTCTGCTAAGGCAAACAACTGGAAGACATTAAACAACCCAATAGACTAGGAAATTCCCCAGCTGTGCCGGCAGTGGAGGGAGATGACACAAAAGAGATCAGCAGAAAATCCCCATCACTCCTCACCCTAGGCAGCTGCAGCAGGTACGAACTTCCCAGGCTCCCATGTCAGGCTGTCTTTGGCTGTCTGGTCTCCCTAGGCTGGCTTTGGTATTCCATCTCCGTTTCCAGTATCAGAAAACCCCATCTCCTGAGAATTGTTGTCTAGAGACTCTACGGCCTAGACATGTCAGCTGAATGCGGGTGCAGGCTCTGGCTGTAATCTGAACTGGCTTCTCCAGTGACACATTAGGCTCCGTCTTCAGGCTGCAGCCTGTATCAGAGACTCCAGGGTGCATTACTGCCTGCTGCTTAGTATCCACGGGCTCTCACTGGGCCAGTATCACATATCCCGGATCGGTGCTGCTGACTCATGCTTAACACACACAGGCTGCAAGTGCAGGTAGTATTAGCAGCTGTCCTCTGTGGCAGGTGTAACCAAGGGGAGCCATTATCACTCTCCTTTCACACCAATACTGCTGCAGCGTTTGCTCTGGGATATCTGTGTGGAGCAGGAGCTGGTAGAGGAATCATCAGGGTCTCTCTGTGCACACACAGCAGGTGTGTGGAGTGAGGAGAGCACTCTGTGCCACTGCGCTGGGAGCGCTGATTCCTTGCTGGCCAATGGCAGTGCTGCTAGGCCTTTATGTTCTCCAAGTCACTGGCCACACACGGTGCTACCCATTCACCTTCTCTGCCCTGTTTGTAAGAAGCTGGCAGTAATTGTCTGCAATACCCTCCCCCAGGTAACATGCCTATTGGGAAAGGGCTAAGCAGGTTCTACCGACTCACTATTGCAGGTAGTTACCTCCTTTGATATAAGGGAGATGGGTGTGGCTCTCTGAGGAGAGAGCAGGATCTAGGGTGTGGGCTGAGCCATCCTAAGGGAGGAGCCCTGGGAGCAGGCAGGCAGGCCGGCCTGGGGAGAAGGTCTGAGCTGATCTTGATATTCTATTACTGTTACTTCCTTCACGAATAAAGCCAAAGCCCAGGCAGGAGGTGAGTTTGTACTTGACGCGGTGTGTGGGCTGTGTTTATAGATCAGGTTGGGAAAGGCACCTGCACGCACTCTTCTTAATGGTACAGACTCCTTTAGCTACTTTGCTTTACAAATGCATGTCACTTCCACCTATTCATGGCAAAGATTATCCATTTGCTCTGTTATTGATGCTACTACTGCGGCTATAGAAATGTGATAGCTCTCAAATAGAGAGATGCTGGTGGAGTCTGAGGACACTACCTGGACTGGCCTTTGGGGTTAAGACTTTACCAAGTCATCCTGGTTGAAATTCACAGCCTCTCTACCTCTCGTACTGACTTGGCCCCCATCGCTGAAGTATCTGAGTGCCTCCCAGCCTCTAGTATAATTATGCTCCTAACCCCTGCAAGCAGAGCAGGGCTATTGTCTGCATAGTACAGATGGGGAACTGAGGCACAGAGACTGAATGACTTGCCCAAGGTCACACAGGGGGGCCTATAAACTCTGGCTCCCCAAACCTAGGCCACTACCCTCCCCCCCCCCCCCCACTTGCACGCAGACTCCAAGCAAATGGGCTTTGTACAGGGAGATTCAATGGAGCTGGGCAGAGACAGGCAGGATGCAGGGCAGCCGTAGACTGTTGTCTGAAATAGTAGCCACTCCCCATTTACATTGCCTTCATCTGAGTTTCCAGGCACTGGATCCCTCTAAGTGTAGTTTGAGTGAACACTGGGACAGCCACTTCAGGCCCCACCTCCCTGCTGCCCGAGGAGATGGCTTGCTCAGGCAGTGCCATGGCTGGGAACTGGAAAAGGGAGCAAGAAGAGTCCTCTGAGGAAGATTAAAGCAACAAGATCATCAGCTCAGCCATAACAGCTGCCTGGTGAAATGGTGCTGACCAACCTGCTGGGCTGGGACCTTCCTGTCCCTTATCTGAGCTGTCTCCTCCAGTTGACAAGTGCCTGTCACAATGGGTCAGGCCAGCCGACCTGATCTTTTTCAACCATGTTTGCCTTGGCCTTGTTTCCTGGAGGACTGGTGATTAATAGGTGGCTTGTGCTGATAAAGCTGCCCAGGGAGGCAGGATAGACTTAATAGTAAAAGCATTGCGAAACGCACGCTAGGTGGTTGCTGTGCATTATGGGAAACTATCAATTAGCTACGTGTGTGAGAGAGAAAGAATGAGTGAGTAACAGAAGAAGAGAGAAAGGCCGGGGGAGAGCAGCAAAGAGATAAAGAGAATGAGAAAGACACAGAGAAGATGTGTCTACGCTAAGAGCCTGGAATTGCACCAGGTCTGAATTTAGCCCTAGGTGGAAACCGCTGCTGAGATGTTAATGGCCCTAAGCGTCTGGTTCCTGAACCTCTCCAGCTCGTCCCTCACAGAATCATTCTGGCACATCCACGCACCATGCATCCGCCAGCCATGGCTGCTCTCAGTGCATTTTCAGACTCACGAAGCACCTCTCCAACAGCACCTGGTGTTGCTTCGGAGAGCAAGGATCAGATGTAGTTTCCAGGTGGAAGGCAAGGCATTGTAGGATGAAGCTGGGAGAACTGGCTGACCCAGAGCAACTGGAATGTGCCTATCTCCTTGTGCACACTAGGAAGAAAACTTTACAGACAGCACTGTCTGTGCCAGATCTAATCTAAAGACTTTGTCCCAGGTGTTGCAACCAGCAAATACAATTGATGTTTGTGAAATGCCTAGGAGGGCTGTTGTGTGCGGATACAAGGGTCGGGCACAGAGATCAAGGTGCTCCAGTGGTTTGCTGCTGTGCCTCTTTAAATAACACAGACAGGCCCCGAAGAAGAAAGAAAGAGGCTCAATTTTCACTCCAAGAAGCATGACCCTTGCATGCTTAGCATCTTGGAGCAGAGTTTTCAGCCCAGTAGTGCTCTCCGAAAGCCCTAAAGGCATCTGGGTGTGACAGAAATCACTAACCAACTCTCCCGCAGTATAGGCTACCTTTAGGTTTCTCCTATGCGTGGAAAGGTGGCTAGTGAACCATGCTAGCTGGGAAAGGCATGACGTCTGCAGCACAGTGCCCGGCTATGCCACGGACACAGATCTGGGAGCAACCGAGCGAGGTTCTCTGCTCCTCAGGAGGGTGAGCGGTGCAGCACCCCCTGTATGTCTCAGTGAACCGAGCCATATTTCAGCAGCTTCGCACGATGCTAAGTGCTCCTTTGCCTGCATGGAAGGGGCACACTGTAAGGTCAGGTACGAGCAATGCAGGCAGAGCTGGGATTTTTTGATTCCAGAATTGGCTTGTCCCAGCCTGGAAGGAAACGCTTTCCAGACCAACCCGGCGACCTGCTTTGCCACACAGCAGACAACCAGGGCTCAGAGTGTGAATTTAAGGCCTTCTTCCTGCCCCATTCAAGCCAATGAGAGCTTTGCTGAAAGCAGGATGAAGCACTTAGTGTTAGTGAAATGGGCCAGATTAGCAGCCCTGAAGATCAGAGTCCCCTGCCCATGGAGCTGATACAGTACAGGCAGGTGGCTGGACAGATTCCTCTATGCTGACTCCACCACTCACCTGTTATCCCTGTGCTGTCCGCGCTGGGTATTGACTGTACCTCACGCTTCACTTGCAATAGACACATGGCTTAGAGCAGCCAAGCAGCTTGGTGGCCAGCGTGCTGCCGGCGCTGCATAAATCATGCATCATAAATAGCAACCTGCCCCATGTGCCAGGGGAGCAGTGGGACATGGAGAGGTCTCATGGTTACAGTTGCCGAGGAACCACCTCCTCCGCTCGCTTGATATCCAGAGACCGGCAAGGACCTACGTGGGAGAGAGGGTGGAGAAGGAGGAGCTGAAAACCAGCCCTGTGATTCCCATGCTAATCTGGGGATTTCTTCAAACTGCAACGTACTGCCCCTGTGCGTGCCCCTCTGTCCACCGCCGCTTTCCTTTCCTTCGTGAAAATAAATCACAGCTCTGGATCAGCTGTGGCAGCCAAGTCCAGCATGCAATTGCTTGGTGGCCTGTGGGAAATAAGTTTGGGGAGTCTCTGTCCAGCTCTGAGTGGGACAAAAGTTCCCGTGGCTAAACACGTCTCTGCCTTCGGGACTGACTGACCTCTTTGTTGGCAGTCCCAGCAGACAGGTCAAGGAAGGGGACTGACCTGCCCTCTAGCGTTGGTTCTTCCAGATCAGGGTTGAGGTCTGTTGCCCTGAAATAAGCTCACCAAGCCTGACCTGCAAGCATAGGCATAGTTTGACTTCTATATTTGGGGGGGTACAGCTCCAGCCAGGCCAATGGGGCCATGCGTGGAGGGGGAGGGGACAAATTCCATGCCTGCCCAAGGCTTCCATTCCCCAACACCCTCCAACTATGCCCAGGCCTGCAAGCATCCCCAGCTCAGCGCCTTTGCACCTGATTTTCAGAAGTACCAAGCACCTAACTCCACTAGGCATGAAGGGGAGCTGTGGGTGCTCCGTGCTGCCGCTGAGAACTATGCCCAAAGTGCCTCACGTTGGGCACTCAAAAACTCAGCACCCAAAATCAGAGGCCACTTTCAGCCATGCTTAGCCTTAGTCCTCTGGGGAAACACAAGAGGAGCTGGAACAAATCTTGCTTCCTAGCATCACTAACATGAGGGGCCTTGGATTTTGGCCCAGGCATTTGACCAAGAGTCCCTTTGGAACAAAGGAGAAGCTGTACCCAGCTGTAAGGCCTTGTATACGCAGGGCCCATTGTCTCACTGACGGGCGCTGCGAGGATCTGCATTGCACTGGCATGCTGCGCTTTGCAAGTATAAACACTGCTGGAGCGTGATGGAGTTCATTTTATTCCTGTCAGCAACTATGACACACAGGCCATGGGATGCCAGGGCAGGATGGTTTGTGGTACTGGGGAGATAATGTTTACAATCTCGCTCCAGACTGAGACCTCCAAACTCATTGCACGTGTGATCTAACCCAGGCTTTGACAGCTGAAAAGTTAGCACTGTGCCTCAGCACCCCTCTGCGTCCTACCACTTTACCCCGCAGGGATATTTGCCTTCCTTGAGTTTTCTCCCCCCTTGCTTCTGCCAGTGGCAGCGGGGCCTTAGTTCACAGGAAACTTCAAGCTGGGAAGTCCGACTGCAGCCATGTTGGCAGCATTTTTTTGCAAAGCGAGGCTGGAACCTGTCAGTTTGTGGGAGGGTAACACCGTGGCGCTGTCAGACAGGCATTGGTGAATCTGCCAGCCCCTTTCCTCTTTAGATCGGGACTGAACTAGGTCAGCCTGGGAGCTGCTTTTGGGCAACACATAAAACAGTGTCATGACTACTCATGATCATTACAGATCCCATGGCACTTTCTGCAGGAGTAGGAGTGCTAATCCCAGCATGCCACTCAAATTCCAGTTCAGGCCTTCCCGCTCTGCTTCCCTTAATGATCTCTCTGCATGTCCTAAACTGGTGATCTGCCTTGCTATATGTGGTTAAAAAGCCTCTGCATCCCACCCGAGAGGTGGCTGCATTTTGGTGGGGAATGAAGTGCCTCCTATATCTCTTACCTGTTTCACAAGGGAGTTACGCGACTAAACTGCTAAGTGCTTTGAGATCCTTGGAAGAGAGATGTTATAAAATGTGCTAAAAACTTTCATTATAATCACAACTCAACAGCAAGGTATCCTGCCCATCCTCATACATAGGACAGACACCCCTACCTTCCCCCACACTGTGTACCTGCTGCTCAATTGCCATATATGGGCCAGGAGGGGAGGTGGAAGTTATTACTTATGATTTATTTGTATTGCGGAACTGCCTAGGAGTCCCAGTCATGGACCAGGACCCCATTGTGCTAGAGGTTCCGATCTGAGTACTGTACAGCATGGGTAAAGGGACAGAGTTTATGTTGGTGTGGAAATGGGAGTGGGCAGGCTGGGGCAGCAGGGCAGTCTAGTGGATAGTGCATAAACCCAGAAGTCAGGAAACCCAGCTCTGGCCCTGCTACATTGTGTGGTGCTGGGTGAGTTCCTTTACCTCCGTGCCTATATTTCTCCTTCTATGCTTTCCGATCTACAGCTAGAAAGTGTTCTTTCTACCCACAGAAGTGCTAAGTATTATTACTGAGGGCACATTAAGTTTGACAGGGCAAGAATGGGAGCCTGTTATAGAACGCAGATAGGAGATGGGGGTAAGGGGCAGAGTTAAGGTTAACTGAGAAGGCCCTGCTGCTGCTGTGATTAATTTCTCTGTGCTAATTTTGCATTCAAAAGATTAAAAAAAAATACTTTTGCTGGAAATAAACACATGCAAGCTTCAAATGGGAGTCAGGCCCCTAACCTGCTTTGGCGCTTTTGGGAATCCCACAAGGCACCAACTTGCATCTTTAGGTGCCTAAATACCTTTGTCAACCTGACCCCTTAAGAAGCAAGCAGTTTGCAAATCAAGGGCTTAGTTTACCATTGCCCTGCACCTTAGGCCATCATTTTCACCATTGCAAAGTGCAGGGCCGGCTACAGGTTTTTTGCCGGCCCAAGCAAAAAAAAAAAAAAGGCCGGAGTGCCGCTGCCAAAGCAAAAAAAAAAGAATGCTGCCCCTTGAGAAGTGCTGCCCCAAGCACATGCTTGGGATGCTGCTGCCTAGAGCCGGCCCTGGCAAAGTGTGTGCAAAACACAACCGTTCTGGTGAACATCACTGCATAAGGCCCAGGCCAACAGAACCCGAGCCTAGGTCCCCCCAGCAGGAATCGGTAGCAGAGCTGAGATCTTGGGCACTAAGCGAGTTTCCTTTCCAGCCCTCACAAACACAGAGCATTGTGCAGCCAGCCGCTTTGCCAGAAAAAATCGAGTCCTTTGTGTCCCAGGCCGTGCCCCGGAAGGAGCTCTGGAGGATGCCTTTAGGGCTGGTTATTAGCAAACAAAAGGCAGATTGTTTTGGTGGGGGCCAGGCTTCTGGCAGCACCTGCACAGCGCCAGAGCCCTTCACAATGGCTCGCTTTCTGAGTAATCGCTGCAGCGGGCCCAATTATCAGCTGTTCCTAATTAGAGATGCAAATAGCCCTGCGTTTGCATTTTTGCTGCAAGAGGGAGAGGGCTCTTGGGATCTGCAGCTGGCTGTGCACATCCTTGGCTGGAAGATGGAGGCGGCTCAGGGAGAAGGGCAGCACGGTCCCAGAATAACCCCAGGGGCCCTAGAGTCACCCACAGCGTGATATGCTCCGTACTGAGTGCCGTACGGAGCATGCGCAGCCTTCGCCCCTGGATTTATGGCAAGTCCTGGGCTGTGTTCTCTTGTCTCCTGACTGCAGGATCAAATGGGAGGCAGAGCTGAGGGTGGCAGAGATGGGAAAAGAGTCAGCCCAGATCATCTGTCACTGCTGCCCATGTCATGCATCTCTTAGACATTCTAGGATGGCACGTTTGAAGAATAAATCAGACCGGTGTTAGAGGAGTCCATGTAAGGTTCATTATTTGGGGTGCAGCCTGCCTCCTCATCACGCCTTCCCTTCCTCCTTGACCCACGCACCCAGACAGCAGCAGAGCCTGAACACCCATGTTAAACTGGGGACTGCCTTACAGATCAGGGCCTGCCACTGGGCTGGCGTTCCCTGTGGGCCAGGGGTCTCAGAAGCTGGAGTATGAACCTCCTCCTCCCCCTCTCCTATCCTGCCCTCTTGGGAAGCTGACCCAGTAACTGGGCTAAGGAGGAAGTTGTGCGTGAGTCACTGTTGGCAAACAAACCAAACTCGTCCCCACCCCTCTGGTGCCTGAATTCCACCTTCATTAAGTAGGTTCCATTATGTGGCAGCCCCTGCCCCGGCCAGTCATATGGTGGTAACCTGAGCACCCCTAAAAGGAGCTAGTTTTGCCTGAGCTTTGGCAAGGTGTGGAGTCAGTTGGTGAAGCTCTGGCAATATGGCAGGGCTGGACCTGTGCCTGTGTGGACTCCAAGATTTACTCATACAATTCAACCCATGCAGTGAAGTCTTCCCATATGGTTCTGTGCTGTCTGTCTTGAGCTGAGGCCCCCCTGCAATACCAGTTCCAGAATCCCCTCCCCAACAGATCTGCCAATGCACCTCACTCCTGCCCTGCAGCTCCCCCTGCTAAACCAGTCTCGTGCCCAACCACAAGCATGTGCCGAGGGTTGTAGACTGGGAAGGCATCCTCTGGGAGAAGGGAACCAGGCCACAGCAATACCCAGAGGAAAGCCTGCTCTGAGAAGGCTCATCACCCAACCCTAAGTTCCTCCTGCTTCCTGGCTAGGTGACACACTTCTGCTGCCAGCCCTTGGTCCTCCTCACCACAGAAGATTAAATCCATGAAGCCGGAGTCACCTTACAGCAAGGTGCAGTCTCCCAAGCCAGAGGCTGTGGAACAAAGCGGCGGCTGTATGGCCAAACGGCAGTGTGGTGCGCAGCCCCTAGCCCTGGCAGTTCACAGTGGAGACATTGAGAGTGAATACAAAGAGTATAGCGCAGGGAGGTGGACTGAGGATCCAAATCAGTGAGGAAAAAGCTCAGAGCAAACCCTGCGTGGCCTGAGCAGTGACATTCCCCAGGAAAGTGACGGTATACAAGTAGCCTCTTCTGCCCAGTACTGCTCTTTGTCGTGTATCTTCATCTCAGATCTCTGGCTCTACTGATCCAATGGAGCCTTTGCTGGCCTTAGCAACCCACCTATGGGAAAGGGAACTCCATTCTACTCTGCCGCCTGTGTCGAACTGGCCAATAACTTCTCATTTCAGAATCTCCATGGCTGGTGATGGCGGGAGTGGCAAATAGAACCCGGTGGAGTTTGTTAAAGAATTTGTTAAATCTCGCTAACCCTGGGACCCTAACCCAGATCTGTAATTGACCAACGAAGCCACACTCTGTCAGGTTTGCAACATCACCTCACGCCCACTAGGGACTTCACTAGTGCTGTGTAGGTGCCCAGATTCTACAATGATGGGCAGCAGTATAAAACCCTAAGATAAATCGATTCCTTGGAATAACGGTATTTTACATTTCTAAAGCACCTTTCATCCTGAAAGATCCTCAAACACTTGATATACGCTATATGCCTAGTGCTGCTGAAATGCAGCCACCTCTGGGGAGGAGAGTAGCCGCCGGAGGAAAGAGGGAAGTGCAAGTCAAGGACACCGGCTTGTATGCATTTGTGTGTGTGTGTGTGTGTGTGTGTGTTTTGAGTGAATCTGAAATGAGGAGGCTGGGAAAGGGGAGGCCAGCTGAAGGGTGCTGAAGACAGAGAGGCCCACTCATTAGGAAGTCAAATGTGCTCTTTGGAAGAAAGATGAGACTGCGATTGAGAAAGGAGCCACACAGTAACTCTGGCCATCTGAACAGCTTCCTTACTGCAGCTGCTTCCCGGGGCAGCTTCTATTACTCAGCCTAAAATGCCAGCCAGCCTCTTACTAGTTTTAATGTCCTGTGTGCCTCCCGTTAGCCAGGCTGGAACATGAAAGAGAGGCATTAAAGCAGCTTTAGAGCAGAGGGGACATTGTCCCAGCTCCTGTCTCCAGCAGAACATCTTCCCTCCATGGGTCTCAGCCCCTCTCGCCAGGGTTCACCCTGCCACTAGGGCTAGCCCCTATGGCCCAATCCCAGCCTGGTGTATTGGCTCCTTGTTTGGAAGGTGGATTCTGTAGGCTTCTGGTGGAGTCTCCTTGCTTTGTTCTCTTTTGTGCCTCTCGGTCCCTCTGTGGGCCCCACTCCTTTGGCTGGTGAAGTGGGCTGGCTTGACATCCCGGGATGCCTCTGCACATCCACAGAGGAGGTTCAGCCTGGGCAGCAGCAGGGCAAACTTCCCCAGCGGCACCCCCTGTTCGTGTGCTGGCCTGAAGGAACCATCTCTAGAGCTCTAGAGGACCGGATGTGACAATGGGGGCACCCGTGCATTGGGATCAGGACTCAGACCCACCAAGCTCGCTTCACACAGGCTACCAAGCAGCCATCAGATGGTCATAAAATTTCCTCGATACCAGCTTGATCTGGATTCACACTTGCGATTTAAAGAGACAACATTCTCTCTAGCCTATTACCAATCCCCTGAGCTACACAGGCCCCTTTTCACTGTGCCTGTGCCTGGGGGAAGAGGAACCAGCGTCGCTTCCTCTGGCACATGTACCGGGTTATTCACAGGAGGGGCTGTTGTTTCCTGCATACATTCACATGCCTTAACGCAGATAAGTGACATCAGTGATGAGGCTGCATATCAGATTCTCCCAACAGATGGCTCTGGTTTGGGTCTCCCTCAGTAACGCTTTAAAGGCATCTGATGGGTCTTTCTATCTGCAGCAGACCCAGAGCTGCCCACTGAATAAGGCTCCTCCTGCAGCCTGGCTGCCGATTCCCATGCAGTAGGTGATATGATCCCTATTTACACTGTAACAGGAACCATGCTGGATCCGCTTGGAGAAAACAAGAGAGAGAGCGCGAGCGCATGCACTATAGGGAGTGGAGGGTGCTAAGGGAGCACCAGGAATGCTGCCTCTGGGACGTTGGCTCTCCTGGGAACAGAATACATGCTAACTGGCCCATGCTGCTGTTCTGATGGGATGTAATGCTGGGATCTAATAGATGCAAACCCCAGTGGCCCAGAACCCATTCCTGTCTTTCCTAGGTGCTTTGGAGGGAGGACAATGGGGATTGAAGGTAAAGAGGAGAGAAACAAGCAAGTTGAGGATCCTCAGTCCCTCAGACATAGGGCCCTGGGGTTCCTCACTGACTCTATATTAAGCTTCTGTAGACTGGGGAGGGAAAACTCCCTGCAGCACTATTCAGGGAAGAAAGGAACATGGTTTTCTCTGGCTCCCATTCCAGTAAAGAAATGCAGCCCCAATGCACCCAGCAACCAGTCTCCAGACAGGATTGGAGACGGGCCCCCAACTGAGACATCCGTGCACATTGGAGAAGCTTGGATCCAGGCCCAATTCTGTTTAGAGATGATTTTATTTATTGAGGGAGGCCTCCCTCTCCAAATATTGCCACTGGCCCTTTCACTCCAATCTGGGTAGCTGCAAAGGAAGGAACAGGCAGAGGGGATGTCACCTGCTGATAATGAGGCTGCACGGCTTGATGCTCCATTTCCACTCGTCTGGCTTCCTACATGGAAGACTTTAAGATGGAATCCCTACCCCCGGAGAGAGTTTATCCCTCTCTGCTCCCTTCCTGGCAAGATCTGATTAGAACTGCAAGCCAGACACGGAAGCAGGGCAGATTGTCACTGAGCGAGCTCTCTGGAGAGAAGAGAGTTCTGGCCTACCAGCATTAAACAAGGAGCTCAGATGCCTGTTCAGACCTATTGCTTGGTGCCTAGCACATGTGCACTTGGGATTCCCGGCACCTGTTGTAAATAGGGCACGAGCAATGCCTGCACTCTCCCTAGAGAACGTGTGTCTGGGACAAAACTAACCTGATGTTGCAGTACCTTCAAACAGCAGAAGCCATACACTAGGTCTTAACGCTAACAGCCACGGTCAGGCAGAGATGGGGTGCTAAGAGTCCCAGACCTCCCAAAATGCTGAGGAACACAGCAGGGTTTCTAAATTGTCTCACTGGTGGTGGAAGGTCCAAGTTCCCCCCTTTTTAAGGCCGATCGCTAGGTGTATTTAGCAATGCTGATGCACCAGGAGGATCATGAAATAAAGTGATGACCAGGGGTCAGACGGGGCACTGGATCAGTTCACTGTGATTTCCCCATGGAGACATTTGTTAAAATGCCTTAGGTCAGAGGTGAAAGGCGTTTGGTGGGTTTCAGCGTAGCTCTCCATGAGCCTTTGGCTAGATCACAAGAACTACGATGACCTCTGGGATAACTGGGCAAAGCCGGCAGGCTCTGGGCAGGATAGGCCTACGGCTGGAATAGCAGAGGATGCTGAGAGTCAGCATTAAGGTGCATTTGTAGAGCTGTGTGGGCACAGGACTGGTTCAGCAGATCAGGACAGAAGTTGAGTTGGGAGGCCAGGACTAGAATGTCGGGGTAGCACAGGTCATGAATAATGTGCATAGGCAGAGCTCCCTGTCTGTGCAGATGTTCAAGGAGGTGAATTGATATAGCTGCATAAAGGGAACTGTGCGGAGTGCATAATCTGTCCATGCCTGGCAGTAACCAGTGATCGATTCATCCCTTCCTTACCACGGCTCGAAAATTCATCCGATTAGTGCAATGCAATAAACCCAAACAGGTCAGAACTCATCATTCCATTCCCCTCCATTTGCAGCTGTGGATTGCCTGAGTGCGTTTTTCATTTTTAACTACTGGGTTTGCACACATGCAAGCCAATGTGAGTGTGAAGGTGGCTCATGGGTGCACGGCAGGGTGAGCATGGTCATACAGACAGACACACACACAACCAGGGCAAGCATGAAGGCTGTGCATTTACACATGCTCATGTGAGCATCAACTTCACACATGCATGAGGAGGAGGGTCACACGCGTGTGCATACACGCCAGTGTGAGGGGCACACGTGTGCACACACGCCAGTGTGAGGGTCTCAGCAGCACTTGTGACTGCTGCGCACGTGTGCAGTGCCCGAGGATGCGGGTGCGCACGGCGGATGGCACCTGGGCCCGCTGGGGGGCCTGGAGGGGCGAGAACCCGCGCGTGGCCGGGGCTCGCTGGAGGTACTGAGCATTACCCAGTTGCCATGGAAACCAGCAGAAGGAGGTGGGCGGCTGCGGGAGGAGGCAGGCAGGGAGGGAGGGAGCGCGCGCCTCGCCTGCAGTCCTGGCGCGGCTGCTTCATTGCGAGCTCGGCCGGCGGACGCAGGAGCCTGGCGCCCCGAACCCTCCCTCTGCTCTGCTCTGCTCCCCCAGGCCTTGCTCCCGCCTTGCACCCTTCAGCAGGCGGCGGCTGCTCTATGCGCGGACGGGGACGCCCCAGGTAAGCGCCTCGCCTTCGGCAGGGAAATGCACCGTGGGGCCCCCCTCTCTACGCGCCGGGCTGCTGGCCAAGGGAGCAAAGGTCCCTGTGGTGCTCGCTGCAGCCGGAATGGGGGAGGGTGTCCAGCTGTCCCAGCAGCGAGCTGGCAGGACCCGCTGTGCTGCAGCTGGGCACCTTTCTCCCCCCCCCTAAAAAAACCCTGGAGATTGGGGGGGGGGGGGAGACAAGGATTGGGCTTTCTCCTGCAGTGACCTCCCTGCTCGGACTGTAGTTTTGCAAAAGGGATGCTGCATCCCCGTCCCCCACCCCCTCCCTACAGTGGAGACACACGGGTCTGGTTCCCACCTGCCAGTTTCTACCTGCAGCACCGGAGCGGTGGCCAGGCTGCGGTTCATGCATCGCGGGAAAAGGGCGGGGGAGGAAATCTGCTAAGGCCAGGTCTCCCCCTCCCTCTCTCAGCTTCCCAAAAGCCAGTTGCCGGGGAAGGGATGGGGAGAGCGGGTTCTAAGAGGAGATGGAGCAGCTTGCAGCCCTGGGGAGGGGGATCTGGTCTGGCACCTGGCAGGCAGCTTGCAGGAAGGGCTCCTGGTTTCTTTTCCTGAGGGTAGGTGTTGCAGTGGCTGGTATTCCTAATTATAATGATAAATATTTTGCTCCGATACTGATCTTTCTACTCAGGCTCTCTCTGCACTATCTTCTGTAGAAGACACCTCCCTTCTTCATTTCCACCCCCCCCCCCCCCCCCACACACACACACACTGGTTACCCCCATCCCTCACAGCTCCCCCTGCACCCTGCTTTCCTTTGAACCATGCCCCTCAATCCTCTCTGAACCAATCCCAGCCAGCAGCCTCTGGCCAAGAAAGGTTTGGTAGGAGCCCTTTCTGAGCTGGTTATCACCCCTCAAGCAGCCAGCAGGGGTTGCCAGTGAGTAGTGAGGTCTCCTGCCAGGGTAGAGCGGGCTGGCTCTGCAAACAGCAGTTCCCAGCCCTTGCCAGTCTGGCCCAGGGAGCAAGAGGCCACATCTGGGAAGGGAAGCTGGTTTGAATGCCAGAGGGCAGGACACAAGTTTACCCAGAAAGCCCTGGGTGTTCAGCATGCTGCACTGAAGCTGAACAGATGGAAGACCATGTTCATTCCTGTGCCACACAGAGAAGGGAAAGCCATGGGATGGACTAGTCAGAACGGGGGCCTGTCCCGACTGCTGCATCCTACAGAGGAGGGAATAGGCCAGGTGCTTACAGAGGGGGTGGCCAGGCTCCAATTCACAGGTCTGAGAGCAAGTTGGGATCCTCAAAATCTGCTTATTGCTCTGCCATTGACTCCACGGGCCAATCATGTCACTGCTCAGTGCCTCAGTTTCCCCATCTATAAACCAGAGATACTTCCCCCTCTGTCACGGGGGTTTGTGAGGATTAACCGAACCCTGGCCCCTAAACCTGCCCCATCTCTACTAGCAAAGCTACCATCATCCGTGCTCCTTCAGACTCACAGCACCCTTCACCCCTCCCCCTCCTTCCCCTCCCACGTTAACACCATCAACACCAGATTCCTACACAAAATCCCTTCCTGCCCCAGGCTTTGTCCAACAAAACCCTAGTCCTAGCCCTGATTCGTCTTTCACCTCCAGTACTGCAGCCTCCTCCCTGCCCCAGCTTTCCCAACCCCAGCCCATCTGGAAGGCAGTTCTGACAACTTCCAGCCCCATCTCAAATCCTTACGCTGCTTCCCCCTCACCGTGGTCCTTGTCCTCACCTGCAAAGCCCGACACAATGCATCCCCTTCTCTCTCCCCGACCTTGTCTCCTTTGACTCCCCATTCGATCCTTTCACTCCACAGAAAAGCAGTTAAATTAACCACCCCTCTGTATTCTCCTCCTACAACCATCTTCCACCTGTCCCCCTGCTCCTGGGCACACCCCCACCATTCCTGACCTGATCTGCTGTGCCTTCAATCTCTCTTTGGAACAGTGAGCCTGATTCCCCTCACCTTTACGGTGATGTAAATGAGGAGTGAGTCCACAGCGCTCCACTGGGGGCACTGAGAGCAGAGTCAGGCCACTTTTCCCGTGAGGACACCAAACCCTCTGAGTCTGTGTGCATGAAGGAAGGTAAAAAGAGACTCTCCATGCTGTGATAATGTGGCCTAGGGGGTAGAGCATTGGACTGGACCTCAGGAGCCCTGTGCTCTATTCCTTGGTCAGCCACTGACCTGCTGGGTGACCTTGAGCAAGTCCTATCCCTGTGCCTCAGTTTCCCTCTCTGTAAAATGGGGAAACTGATCCTTTGTAAAGTGCTTTGAGATTTACTAACGAAAAAAAGCACAGTGTAAGAGCTAGGTATTATTATTATTATTATACATCCAGAACCACCACAGTGCTGCCAACTCTCAATTTTATCACAAGTCTCACGGTATTTGGTGATTGATTTAAAACCCCCAGCTCCTGGAGTCATATGATTTCTTGAAACTCTTTCATTTTAAATGAAGCTAAAGTAAGTTTTTAGCCCTCCTGGTTGCCGAGAAAAGCTTGTAAACATGACCCTTAAAGTCTCAGAAACCAGAAGACAAATAACCAGAACCCACATATTTGTTTTTCTAAATCTTATGATTTTTAAGTCGGTCTCATTTTGGGAGGGCCTGACTCATGTTTGGGTACATTTCTCTACAGTCTTCATCCCTGGTAGTGTCTATGCACATCCCTGGTGCATCTCATCATCACTTAGACTGTAAATTCTTCTGGACAGAGACCTTGTCTTTCTTTGATCTGTGAAGTGACATGCACATTTATGGAAAGATTGCAAAGAGCTCTGAGATCCCTGGAAGAAAGTGTTGGTAGGTCTCCTGTATTCAGAACAATAATGCTTAACCCCGGGGAGAGCGAGAAGATGGATCTTCTTTTAGAGTGTGCAAAAACGTTTTGTGGCCAGGAGTTGAAGAAAATGCTTGTTGTTACCATGCTGAGTTTGTGGCATTGCTTCGAGTGATGCAGAGTGTGGGGTGGGGGTATGTGAACGCACACACACTCGATCTAATGTCACAATAGTCCTATCTGGAACTAGGGTACATGGATCTCTAAAGGAATCTCTTTAGAAGGTGCTCTAGCTTAGGGAATTCTCCGTGCCTCACAAACCCTGCCATCATGAAAGTGATCACCTGGGATAGGGACACAATGAAGTTCCCATGGTGAAGACGTGGTCCTTGGTGCAATACTAGTGGGTCCTATCAGACTGCCGTGGGTCCATTTAACAGACACACCTGGATTGGGCTTGTTTGTTTGCTTTGAAGAGGTAGCGGATGTAGTTGTCACAGCACCACTGGTATTAATTAGCCTCTTTGTCAGCAGATTGCCCCTGGTGATCTTAGGGGTGACCCCTTTCAAGTCAAAGGGCATTGGCAAGGCCACACTGGGGAAGCTTGCCCTGATGCCACCCATGCTGTACCTAGTTCTGTGATGGGAGAACTCCACCTGACAGGCTTTCACCAGCATAAAAAGGGAAACCATACCTGGTCTGGCTGTTGAAATTCATTTAGGGTGACAGGGGAGCAGGGATGCTCTGGGGATGCTGGTGAATTAATCCCATGAACAGAAAAGCTGCACCTCAAACAGGGGCCCCTTCCCTGCCGGTCCATGTTGATCACTCCGGTGGTTATAACTCTGCCCCGCTCCCTGTAGGTTTTTTATTTAGCTAATCAAACTGAGAGCCCTGGCCTGGAGAACAAATCCCAACCCTGCCTTTGCCACAGCTCCCACATGCAGTGCCGTGTAAATCAGGCATGTTTTCACTGGACTTTGCTGATATCTGCATAGCTTCCATGCGACACATCCCCAGCTGGTGTAAGTCAGCCTAGCTCCATTGACTTCTGTGGAACGATGGTGATTTGCACCACCCCAGAATCTGGCCCTATGTATTTTCAGTATGTGAACTCTCTTCAGAGAAATGCATGGCACATAAGTGGATTTCCACACCTTTCTTCTCCCCTGCCCCATCCCTAACATTGGGACAGTTTTCACCAGTGTGCACATATAGCAATAACAGGGCCAAATCCTGCCTTTATTGAAGGTAGGGGAAGTTTTGCCATTAACGCCAGAAGGAGCAGTTTGGGTCCCAGGAATACAACTGTGAGCAGGCCCCTTTCCCAACCTGCTCCGAAGCAAAGCCTCCATGGGGCATAGCGTCCAAACTCACCTCCTTCCTAGGCTTTGGCTTAATTAGCAGTAATTAGCTCTGCTCAAACCTTCGCCCAGTCTTGGTTGCTTCTCTCTTGAGGTTACTCAGCCCACATCCCCTTTCTCTCACAGATCCTCTTCTACCTGCCTTATATACAAGTGGCATATAGAGCCCCCTGCCTCTGTGTCAGCTAAGCCCACTAAACCTTTTCCCAACACGATCAATGCCTGCCAAAAGGATGGGATGTCTCAGCCAGCCTGTTATAAACCCCTTTATATTTATACAGCACCCTTCACCAGAAGGATCCCCAGGGACCTGGGCAACTGCAATCCCAATCCTGAAATTGTTGTATGCACAGAATTCCCATAGGCTCAGAGAAGATCAGCTGCAGAAATGACGATACACATAGGAATCTGTCACCCACCTCTGGGTTGGGGTACAGCAGCTGTTTAACAGCACACAGCAACACCACACAACAGTGCATAGGGAGCTGCCAAGAATGATCTGCCCATTTGAAACTGGAGGGAGAATGTAGATCATCGAACACACTGGAAGGCGACCAGGGCGCCAGGTTAACCCTGCTCTTGAAAATGGCGTAGAGACAAGGGGCCAGGACTTGTTTTTGGGACGCCTCCAGCAGCTCAGGATCCTCTAGGATGTTGTGGAGCCCTGGGTTCAGAATGAACTCCGGGCAGTACAGCACTGTGCTGTGGCAGTGGGCTCACTACTGACTCCGTGCACAGGGTGCTGTTTCTAGTCCACATCGAAGCCAATAGCTCTCTGCTCAGCCTGGCAGTTTCAGAGCAGGCTCTGAGCAGTAGAAGCAGAAGCAGATGGCCAGAGGTGCGGGAGGGAGAATGGGACAGTGAGGTTGACTTATCCTTTAACACCCAGCCTCCATCTTCCGCTCTCCGTATTTTATTCTCCTCTGCCCTCTTGGGATCTCTCCTATTCCTTTCCTATGTTCTCTCTCTCTCCCCCTCCCATTGCTCGTGCCATGTCGCTGCTCAGATTTATGTTTCGTCTTGCGGAAGTCACTACACATAGGGCCATTTAGCTCATTTGCCAGCTGTCTGCCAGCGTGACGGAACCACTTACACACAGCTCTTCCCTGGCTTCGTGAGCCCGGGCGGGGAGTTCTGAGAAAGGCAGATGCTGGCGTGGGCAGTCCCCCACCACGAGAGTCTTTGGGGGGGGGGATGAGAACGGGCAGTGCATCTTCTTGCTCCTAAAGGACCCGCATCACAGCCATTGATTTCATGGCTGTGGCTCATGCCTTAAGACTGAAGAGTCCCACCCTGAAATATGAAAATGGAGGGCCAAAGCAGTGCTGAGCAAACCTCCTGTGGGTTTAGATGAGCCCCTAACTGTTCCTGATCCAGAGTCCACGGACCTCAGTGGGCTTGGGCTCCAGGACACCTGATACACAGTGCCAGTGGGGAGCCGAACAGACAGGGTGGCCACGGTAAGTGGGGAAGGCAACAGGGCTGTAATTCCAGCCTACCTGGCTTACCAGGCAGGTCATTCAGAGCAGGATACAGTAAAGCAGCTGTGAACCACAGTGATACTCCTCCCAAGGGAAGGGCGCTATGAAGGGAGAGCCCAGCAGGAATCCCAGAACCCAGAGGAGTCCTGGACAGCAAACTAAGAGATAGGTTGTGCCCATCACCCAATGTCTCGCATGACTTAGTGCTTCCTAGGGCCTGAGTCCAGAGCTGATGGCTACAAGCCCTGCTCCCAGCAGATGCCTCTGCACTGGCTGCCAGTGTCTCCCCTTGTCAGGGTTAGCATTGCCTCTCTGTGCCACAGTCACAGCAGATTCTAGCCCAGGCCTCTGCATTTATGCCTTTTCTCCCTCCTGACTTGACGGGGTGATAGGACCCAGGTGTTTAATGGGAATCTCCAGGGTCTGCAACACTGGGTCAAGACGTCCCACGAGAACCAGGAAGGGAGCAGCAGCAGGGGAAATAGCAAGGACTGACCCAACTTTTCCCACCATCAAGTGAGTCAGTTTGAATTTTAGGCAGAGAATGGAGCTGCTGCTACTTCAATCTGAATCGGCCCATCCCTAGTCAAAATCCTTCACTGCTGAGCACCTTCTGTGTGCCTACAAACTCTGCCACCACCATTGTTAGTGTCATTATTTTGCCCACGGATGCCTTTCCATCTGTTGACACAGAGCGACAAGAAACGTAGGCGTGTGCACCCACACAGTTGGGGTTAAGCCATGTTGTATGTTTGCACATGTACAACATGGAGTTGGAAGTGGGTTCTATTCATGAACACGCCCGCTGGTTTCTTTCTGAGACAGCCTGTATTTAAACAGGATAAAAATCATGTTTAGAGCTACAGGGTACAGTTTTCCAGAGTGCCATAGCGACTTTCACCCTGCCCGGTGTTACCAAGAATCCCTTTGAGTGTTCAAGGAGGCAAGTGGACTTTTTAACCAGTTGTGCTGTTCACCTGTTTTCTGCACCTCACTCAGTTTGAATCATTAAACTCAGCTGATCAGTTTCTCCTTTGTTCCTAGTCAATTTCACTTTCTCTCAGTATTGTTTGTATTACAGTACCATCTAGAGGCCACACAACTGAGATCAGGACCTCCTCGCGCTAGGTTCTGTACATACACATAGTGAAACAGTCCCCGACTGAAGAGTTTCCAGTTTAAGTGGACAAAACAGACAGCGGGTGGGAGAAAGGAAATATTATCCCAATTTTACTGGCACAAAGAGATGTAGGGCCAGATTTCCACTTACTTAGCACCCAGCATGCTGCACTCTTTTGAAAGTGCAGCCCCAAATAATTTGCCCAGGGAGGCTGTGGCAGAGCTAGGAATTGAACCTAGATCTCCTGAGTCCCACGCCAGTGCTTTAACCCCAAAGCTCAGCCTTCCTCTCTGCTGCTTGTAGGCTAGCCCTGCGCCCTAGTGTGCATATGTGTATGTGTACACACCGTTTTCAGTTAAAGTAATTCAAATGCTTCTATTTAATATTAAATCCCAACAAAACTGTATATTTTACAAAGCCAAAATCCAAGACAAACTATCTGGCAAGGACCATTTTTCACTTGTTCCTTAAGACAATTGTTTGTTTCTAATTTCCAAAGCTCTTAATGATGATCCTGCTGGGAACCACCAAGTAACTAAAAGGCAACAGCATGGAACAAATTAGCATTTCTTCTTGCGTTCTGATATTTAACTAACAAATGAAGTATTTGGAGCCCATGTAGCCAAGTTGCAGGCACTGGGGTCATCACCACATTTTGTCTGAGTGATGTTTTGAGTTTAACCAGTGGATAAAACTAAAGGGTTTATTTCAGTTTTTTTTTCAACAAGGAAGCCTCATTAGCAAAGGTTCTCTGGGGTCTCTGTTATGTGTTTATGTGCAATTATATTTGGAAGCCACTAGATATCACCACGTGCCGGCTAGAGCACCACATGGAGTGCAGCTTCTAGTAAACAACGAAGACTGAGCTGGAACTCAAGCTGTGTGGAAGCCTGTTGAAGTTTTCTCTAATAAACGTCTATTTAAGGAGATCTGCTACTCCATATATCAGGAGTCTGTGGAGGTCTTGCTAGTGATCCACAGGCTTAAATATTGTGAGGACCAGGCAATGGGGGCCTGGGGTGATAGGAAGGGAAACTAGGGTACTGACACAGGGGACTGTAATGCACTAATTGCATATATAAATGCATGATGTTGGTTTCTAGTGACTGGGTGGACCACATGATACCATCTAAGGTCTCAGATGGTACAGGCTTGTGTTTTTGGAGCAGAAGGACCAGGTTCTACACCCCTGTCCACACGTAGTTGTGGTTTATATAGCAGTTTGTTACAGTGGGTGTCAGTGACTGGGACATAGGCAATCATGCCTAAGGTTTACAGTCAGAAGTCCAGCATTAGAGTCAAGGGTCTTATACAGAATCAGATGTCGGAGCCAAAGTCAGGAATCAGAGCCAAGGGTCAAGACTATGTTACCTGGCGCGAAGCAAGGCCGACCATGCATGTACAGGTGCTATCGCAGACAGACACTTTAAACAACCAGGGCACTACTCCTGGGCTAGGGCTTAAGAGATGATCTGCTGACTCTTCCAACCAATCAGGTGGTTTAGCCAATCAGGCAGCCTACTACTGGCCAGCTGTGTTCATTAGCAATTGGCTGGGCTGCAGGTGCTGATTCCTGACGGTGGCCCTTACCCCTACTTAGCTGGGGAACCATCGTCATGCTCATTCTTCATTGCTTCCCTCCTCTCCCCCACCCCCAGTTACAAGGGTCAGATGTTCTTCCATGTCCCTACTTTTGGTTCACTAGTTACTACTTCCCATTCTGCCCTTCCCAACTTAATAGTCACATAGGTAGAACTAGAGATGGGCCTGAGCTAAATCCCATGTCTATTTGCCGTCTCTTGTTTTATACTTAGATTGTAAGCTCTGTGGTGCAGGGGGACGTCTTTTTGTTCTGTGTGTGGAGAGCGCCTAGCACAGTGGGGTTCTGGGCCATGAGAGGGGCTCCTAGGCGGTACAGGACATCATAAATAATAGTAATAATCCCAACACTGAACTTTGGGGTGCTTATAACTGCTTGTGATTTGATGGGAGCAGTTGGGATCAGTGACCCGCTGCTGGGCTGCCGCTGCCCATCTCACCCTGCAGCACAGACTGTGGTCCGTGCTCATCTATCTTCCCTTGCTCGGTGATACCTGCCGATTTTGTGGGCCGAGCCCATCTGTAGCGGGAACTCAAAAACTATCCATCTGTTCTTACTTCCCGGACAGAGCCGGAGAAAAGCATAAGCTCCCCAGAGTGCCTGGAGAGGGTGGCAGTTTCTTCCTGACCCTTGTCAGTGATCATCTTGGGCCCTGAAGCATGAGGACTGGTGTGGGGAAGGGCTCAGATCCAGATCGCATTGCATTAGAACTCCCATGCACAAGTTGAAGGGTGTCTGGGCCTGTGGTGCCTTCTCCCCAGGCAGAAAGCTTGGCCCCATGCTTCTGCCCCACTCCATCCAGGCTCATGGCTCCTCCCTGCACAGCAGCGGCAAAGTACTTTCCTTGCAGTAGGCTGGATTGAGACTTTTTCCTAGGAGCCAGTCGGAGGCTGGTGCTACCCCATTCCACTCAGGCTAGTACCTCCTGTGTTTCCTCTCTTCCAGCCAGGAAGCTGGGCCCAGTAGCATAGGCTCTTCCCCCTGCTCTGCATGCGTTCCCCCTCCATTGGGGCAGGGGCGGGGAGGGGCAAGCCCCATCACACAATCTCTTATGCACTGTTCTGGCTGGCAGAGCACTCTGCAGGAGGAGGGTCTTCACTTTGCCCTTGGAAGGCTCTGCAGCCCCTTCAGGCCAGCGTGTGCCAGAAGGTTAATAGCGGTTGAATTTCACTGATTTGGGAGTGGAAGTCTCAGCAGAATTGCCTGGCGGTTTCTGCCGATCTCAGCTGAGGCTGCAGTTAGAGCATCAGAAGCAAGATCTGATTGTTCCTTCAGATGTCAGAGACAGGCAGAGAGGTGGCACCTCTGAACTGAGGGAAATGCCCCACCATTTGCCCCCCGGGGGTTTATCTATCCCTGGTTCTGGCCCATCCCACCCAGCTTGTTACGGGAAATGGAGCTGGAAGAGCTGTCACTGCCGGGACCGGAGCCAGTGCATTTGAGAGAGGGGGAGCATGACCGAGTGTTCTAATCACAGCTCCGATAATGATTCAGGGCTAAACCATGGCCTCTGGGCATGTCACAGCCTCTCCATGCCTCAGTTTCCCTAGCTGTAAGACGGCGATAACAGATGGGGAAACTGAGGCACAGAACAGCCATAAATCAGCTCAGTGGTAAAGCAGCTGCTTGAGTCCCCATGATTATGGCCATTCCCTACTATCTTGGCAATTCACAGGGCAACCTTACTGTCCCGCTCGGGCCAGAGGCTAGAAATCCCCCCCACCCCCTGGATCCTGCATTTCCCCTCACTGATAGGGAGACCTAGAGGAAACATACAGTTGCTTCCCTGAGAGGCGAAGAAATCTCTTCCCAGGGCTGACCGTCCCCCTTCAGGACCTGGGCATAGATGGGAAGGGAACTCTCTGGCCAGGACTGATCTCCCATTCAGCAGCAGAACCTAGGGGGAGGGAGAACTCCATTGCCCTCCTCCCGAGCTTGGGGCCTTGCCGGTGATAAGCCCAGCCCTGCCCTATCCCTGGTGCCTAGGGGTGTCTGGGTCAGTGTGTCAGACTCTGCCACACAACAGGAAGAGTACGCTCCCTCCCTGCCCCTCGAGGGGGGTCAGTAGCCTTCACCCAGGGATCTGTGTGGGGGCAGTTAATACATCAAACACCTCCTCCTGCCAGTCCCTTTCCCCACTAGCTCTGGGTACCTCCTCCCTGGCCTGACAACCCCCTGAACAGGGAGGAAACCCCATTTTCCAGTGGGATCCCACCCCCATAACATGAACTCCATCCCACCCCAGCAGGATCGCCCGTAGACCACTGGGGACCAGTCACACCAAGCGCTTCTTCCACCAGAAACAATAGGACCCAGAATTCCCACACCCTCTGCAGCAGCCACGGGGACCTCAAGCAGGCACCTCCCCAGGCATCCCCAAGGCTGGTTCTCTGCTAACCAAGGTGGGCGTCTCCGTTCCCTGGCTCGGCTAGCACAACCTGTCCCTGGGAGCGCCCGGCTCATCCCCCCCACAGGGACAAGTCATTCCATGTGTGATACAGACAACACAAGGGCTCTGCAGGCAGGACACATCTTCACCTGGGTGGTGCCAGGCCAGCCTTGCAAACATCCCCCCCCTGGAGCACAGCTGTGCCCGCAGGCAGGAGAGAGGCGTAGGCTTAGGGGAGGGTATAAGGTTGATGGGGAAGTGTGGGTGGAAGGGATTTACTCCTTCTCTGCCATTTCCCAGCAGCACCCACTGCCTCTTTCATTCAGTTCTCTGCCATATTCATTTGCTTTTAAAACCTCTGCTGACTGCACTCCATCCCTGAGTCTCAGCCACACAGTCACATGCAGAAGACGCAGCACCAGGATCCTTCCAGCTAAACCGCACTCACTCTTCAGTGATAGCGCTGGCAAGCTGACATTTGTGTGTGTGTACACACACACACACACACGCACGCACAGCCTGTCTCAATAGCAACACATTATAATCACAGTGCTGATGGTAACCCTTTAATGAAGACAGGGTAAATCACAGGCTCAGTAACGACCCAGCAGCGAATGCTAAATCACAGACCCAATGGCTAACGCATGGTCCTCACAGACCCTGATGGCAAACCAGTAATGAACATGCTGTGATCACAAACCCAATAGCAAATGTGCTTCAGTCACAGACCCACTAACAAACAAGCTGGTCCCAGACCTGGTAGCAAACACGCTATGATCTCAAACCCAGTGGGTGCATTTAACTAGTGATCAAGCAACATCTCTGCCCTGCCCCCCTCCTCAAGGCATTAAAAATGGTGCACCCTCCTGGGCACAGTCTCTACGTTTCTGCTTCCAACCCAGGGGCCCAAGCAATAACCATCCTCCATCCATGCAGCCTTCTTCTCCTTTCTTTCCTCATTCCCCTATGGGGTACACGGCCCATGGGTGAGACAGACTCATTCTTCCAGAGCTTGGGTCCTCCTTGGTGCCTCAAGGGGTCATGCTGGGCCACTGCAGGGGTTTTTGTAATGAGCTTCTCTCCCATCATGCCCTAAGACAAGGTGGGGGAGTCACCCCCATCCTGCTGCCTCCTTGCAGCAGCATAGAGGGGAAGCTCAGGCATTCCTGTGCCGCAGCTTCTGGAGCCAGGCAGGAAAACCCAACTTCCCACCTCCGGTCCCGTTCAGTTGGTCTCCCCACAGATTACCCTGCTTGGCACATCAAGGCTAAGCTCCCTCTCCTGCCTTCCCAGTCCGTTTGGAGACTGGGGGAACCCGTGTTATGGAGTCGGAGGGGGTGGCAGGCAGGACCTGGGGGTAGAGCGCAAGGTGTGCAGAGGTGGCTGGCGCTGGATAGGCAGGGAAGGACTGGATGGGCCTCTGCGCTGGTTATTTCATGTAGCGCCCCGTGAACCTTGGAGGCAGCCTGGCCCTGAAGGTTTGGAGAAGACTCGGGAGAGCAGCCTGGCTGAATCTCTGCCCCATAGAGAATCACAACCATCCACAGGCCCAATGCACTAAGACCTGCTTTCCCCCAGGGCCGGGTGAGAGTGGATCTGTAGGCCCAGAGGGGGCTGCGGTTTGGGGGGCACCGTGGCACTGAGCAGCCCCCCATCCCAATCCCCTCAACCCCCAGGGAACTTCTTTCTTTCCAACACAAAGTCCCCCTCCAAACCTGGCGTGAGCTTTGCCTCTCTAAAACGTGGCGTCTACCCTGGAGGCCGTACCCCCTCCTCCTGGCCTGGCTGAGTGGGGTGATAAAGGGGTCAGATGCAGAGTGGGTGGAGTGCAGGCTGGACTCTGGTACTATGAGCTGCGGGGACGCTAATCTCACACAGAGATTCTGCCCCAGTTCCCTAAATGGATGATTCGATTAAAGAATTGGCAGCACGGGAAGAGCCAAGAGGGAGAGAAAAATTGCAGCTCCCCCATGAGAGCTGGGAGCAGATCCTGCTCCCACATACACCAATGTGAACCCCCAGTGACCCCATTGCCGTCCATGCAATCCCTCCAGGGGTGCGCTGGTGTCGCTGACAGCTGGATATGGTCGCTGGTCACCACCCCCTTGGTGTTTATGAATTTTGATATATTCTGGTTGAGACTTGTGCCTAGAGGTTAGGGTATGGGGCTGGTTACGGTCAGGACTCCTGGGTTCTTTTCCTGGCTCTGGTGGCTTGTGTAAGGGACAGACATCAGGATAACTGGGGTCTCTCCCTGTTTCGAGGAGGAAATGGTGAGAGCAGGGGCCTATTAGTCAGGATCCTGGGACCTGTTTCTAGCTCTGCAACATTCAGTTTCCCGCTCTGTAAAATGGGAATAAGGATCCTTCCCCATTCCCCCACCTTGCTAGGCAACTGTTTGCAAAGTAATTGGAGAGTCTTCCCCTCTACAGAGCAGCAACCTCCCGGGGCAAGGGAGGGCTGGACTGGCTCCCTCCAAAGCTCAGTAACACGATTCCTAGGGCCCAACAAGGGGACAAGCACCCTGAGCTGGCAACACTTACCCCAGCTCCTTGTTTGGCCCAGGGAATCTGGGGCTTGTCCCACCCTGGGCAGTGCATGGGCTTGCTCCTTGTCTGTATCATTCACAGCTGCTCTCTCTGGTAGCTCAAGGTGGATTTCCCTAGTGACAGAGCCAGAGGCTGCTCCCACTCCTCTCTGCTTGCTTTCCTCTGCTCCAGTTCCCTTCAGAGGGTCTCTGTTGCTCCCCCATGCCTGGCTGGGCCAGGGTGGCCAGTACTGGGAGGCTGTGGCTTTGTCACTTCATAATCACACAGGTCCTGGAACAGCCATGACTGCTCCTTCCCCAGACACTGGGAGGAGGGAGTCCCACAAAGGGGAGAGCTCAGAGTTGACCGGGCTTTGTGGTTCTCAGTGAGGAGGGACCAGGGACAGCAGGAGGGCCCAGCTCTCCTGACTCCTTTGCATGTCAGTGGGAATTGAGCAGCTCACAGGATCAGGCCCACCGCAGGGACAGCAGTGGCATGAAATTGTTGGTTCCACCCTTGCACCGGCTCAAGTCCGTTGTTGGGGAACCCCAAAGCACCATCTCCTGCAGCGCCCACTGCTGTTTCTGAGAGCAGGGCTGATTTCCACATGCCAGGCACTGCACGGTGAGAGGGAGTCAGGACAGCTAGGTGAAACCACTTTGCAGAAGGGGCAGTTTCTTTAGCTTTGATGACCCCATCCCAGGCATTGCAGCCAGCACTTGTAAAATGCCAGCAGCAGCTGTGGTGCAGGGATGCAAAGCGCTGTACGGGCGAAGCAAGCTCAGAGGGGGACAAGCAATAGCTGTCACATCCCCTTGGGGCCACGGTTGTGCTTCTGGCCATGGGACACTGGGATAGAGCAGCCATACAACCTGTCTGCAGGGAAACACCCCCAGCAACAAATCTCCAGTTGCAGGGGGCATTCCAGGCTGTGTGTGGGGTGGAGGGAGCTATCTGGGTGGGAAGGGTTATGGTTGGCGGATCCTGCACCTCTGCTGTACCCTGGTTGCTGCAAGGTCCTGGGGCAGTTGAATGCAATTGCACAAGGAGAGGAAGCTGGTGTGTCCACACATTCGTGTACACACCAGGTCAGGGCTCAGGCAGGCCCTGGCAGCCGCAGGCTCTGGGGTGGGGCTTGGGGGGGAGGAATCCATCTTTTCCCTCCCTTCATCCCTCCCTAGGCTTTGCACCAGCGAAGGGATGCATTGCACCCTGAGAACTCCAGTGAGGTGGCTGTGTGGAGCTGCTCTCTTGTGAGTGGAGCGTGCCAGGCCCACTCACACGCACACCCCAGCTTCCTTATGCTGGGGAGCTACCCCTTGAGGGCTCTGAGGGGGCGGGAGAGGCTGTATGCAAGCATGTGAGCTGTGGTACCCATGCACCACCCATGGCAAGCTGGGTGTTACAATGCCTGGGTAAGCACAGGGTTCATTACAGTGTATGTGCCAACACTCTTCCCCCCCCCCCCCCCCCCCAAACACACACACAGGAGCCCCCAGCTCGGGCAGAGCCCCTTCCACAAACCTCTCCCCGCCCCCCACGGGCAGCGAGCACTGCTACAGCAGGAATGCTAGCACCCCTCGAGCGTTGTCTGCCACGCCGCGACCTGACAGCGCTTGGGCCGTATTCCCCTCAAGGCTACCCTGGCAGAGAACACAGCCTGCAAAGCCGCATCCGCCACAGCAACACAGGCCATCGGTTTGAATAAAGGCAGCTCTGCTTGATCCTCCGTGTCGTCTGCGGGTGAATAATTCATAGAGATCGGAAATGGAGACGCCTTACAGAGCTGCCATCTCTCACGGCCACCCTCAGACAAGTGCTGCTCCCTCTGCATAGAGATCCCTCTCCTATAAGGCCAGGTTCCTTATAGACTCCCTCTTTCTAACACCAAACCTTCACACCGATCCCCCGTCTGCTACAGCCTCCCATTGCGGCCTTGGGCAATCTCTCGGAGCTTCAGCTCCCCTCTGTAAAATGGGGGTGACAATTCTTCTTGTCTCTTTAGCCTGCAAATTCTTCAGTCTCTCACTGTGTGTATTTACGGCACCTAGCATAATGGGGGCCTGATCTCGGCTGGGACCTCTAGATGCTACCGTAATATGCATAATAGCAATAGCAACTGCAGCCTCGGGCCCTGGGGTGCGGCTCTGGGAGAAGAGACATGCACCAATGAGGGCAGGATATAGAATAGAGAAATAAAGGCAGGAAATATGGTGAGGTTCAACTTGGAAAATGTGGGGCGATAAACGGAAGCAGTAGTGCCCAAAGGCCCCGGTCGGGATCAGGGTCCCATTGTGCCGGGCGCTGTACAATCACAGAAAGGAGACGAAGAAGGAGGGAGAAGCCTGTAAGCAGAGAGGCTGAAGGAGACATAGGGGTGATAGTGGACAGTGTATTAGACATGATCTTGTCATGAAACATGGCAACAGGGACTCCAGAGCTCTTGTGGGCTGCATATGCAGAGATGTCATACCAGGGGACAGAAGGTACCAAAGCAGCTCCTTGGTATATGTCTCTGATGAGGCTGCCCCTGTAATGTTGTGTTCAGTTACCAAGTTGCAGCACCAGCCAAGATGAAAGTGAGTGCAGAGAAGAGCAACCAACGAGTGGGTGGTGGTGGTGGGGAATCGTGATGAGCAGAGATTAAGGGCCAGGTCCTCAGCTAACGTAAATCGGTGTAGTAGCTCTGTTAAAGTCAGTGGAGTTTTGTTGATTCACAGCAGCCAAGGATCTGTCCCTATGAAGCTAAATGGGCCAAATTCATCCCTGGTGCAGCTCTAATGGGCTTATACCAGGCATGGATTTGACTCAGTATGTACAGCGTGGCTAATGGGGAAACATAACCATCTGTAGGAAACGGGTCAGCGGTGGGGAGGGGAGAAGTTTAGGATTAAAGGGAGAGTCACTAGGAGTCGCAGGATGGAATGAAGAGAAGAGAAAAATTAGGCTAGATCTTAGAAGAGAAAGACTAGGAACATCTATGAGAATGTGGCCTGGTCTTCTGAGGGGGTGGGGTGGGGGGACTCCATTGCTAGGGACACACAGGTAAGTGGGTCAGAGAACTGGGTATGGGTTTGTTCTGTGTTTGTACAGGACCTCGTGCCATGGGATCATGGACCATGATTGGGGCTCCTAGGTGCTACCCCAGAACAAATAATTATAATCATCATCTAGTCATTTCCTCCCATTCTGACTTATCTGAGCTGTCTGCTCATCTGGGTCCTGGTGCCAGGCCCCTCCCCTACCAGTCTCCTCTGATAACCCCTGCTGTAGGAAAGCCGGGTCTATGCCCACTGAAGGCAATGAAGACTCAGATCAGATACCTCAGCTAAGGCTGCTTGTGACTAATTTATATGGGATACTGTTGCAGTATCTGTCCGTGTATCTCTGACGATACGCCTACATGGCACACTTCTTTCAGCAGCATGTAGACAGGTAGCCCCCACAGCCTGGGTATAAATAGCAGTGTTGGTGGTGAGGCTTAGGTGAGTAAAGACATGCCTGAAGCCGATGGGTATGTACCCAGGTATATACCCTACATGGCTTGCTACTCACCCGAGCCGAGCCTCCCCAGCCTTGTAGGGTCCTGCTGCCTCCCCGCTCCTGGAGCCTTTCCCTGCTGCCTCTCCCCACCACAGCCTTTCACTGATACGTGTCGCTACACACCACAGTGTGGACACAGCCTGCTTTCATAGAATCATAGAATCATAGAATATCAGAGTTGGAAGGGACCTCAAGAGGTCATCTAGTCCAACCCCCTGCTCAAAGCAGGACCAATTCCCAGCTAAATCATCCCAGCCAGGGCTTTGTCAAGCCGGGCCTTAAAAACCTCCAAGGAAGGAGACTCTACCACCTCCCTAGGTAACGCATTCCAGTGTTTCACCACCCTCCTAGTGAAATAGTTTTTCCTGATATCCAACCTGGACCTCCCCCACTGCAACTTGAGACCATTGCTCCTTGTTCTGTCATCTGCCACCACTGAGAACAGCCGAGCTCCATCCTCTTTGGAACCCCCCTTCAGGTAGTTGAAGGCTGCTATCAAATCCCCCCTCATTCTTCTCTTCTGGAGACTAAACAATCCCAGTTCTCTCAGCCTCTCCTCATAAGTCATGTGCTCCAGACCCCTAATCATTTTTGTTGCCCTCCGCTGGACTCTTTCCAATTTTTCCACATCCTTCTTGTAGTGTGGGGACCAAAACTGGACACAGTATTCCAGATGAGGCCTCACCAATGTCGAATAAAGGGGAACGATCACGTTCCTCGATCTGCTGGCAATGCCCCTACTTATACAGCCCAAAATGCCGTTAGCCTTCTTGGCAACAAGAGCACACTGTTGACTCATATCCAGCTTCTCGTCCACTGTGACCCCTAGGTCCTTTTCAGCAGAACTGCTACCTAGCCATTCGGTCCCTAGTCTGTAGCAGTGCATGGGATTCTTCCGTCCTAAGTGCAAGACTCTGCACTTGTCCTTGTTGAACCTCATCAGGTTTTTTTCTGCCCAATCCTCTAATTTGTCTAGGTCCCTCTGTATCCGATCCCTACCCTCTAGTGTATCTACCACGCCTCCTAGTTTAGTGTCATCTGCAAACTTGCTGAGAGTGCAGTCCACACCATCCTCCAGATCATTAATAAAGATATTAAACAAAACCGGCCCCAGGACCGACCCTTGGGGCACTCCACTTGAAACCGGCTGCCAACTAGACATGGAGCCACTCTTTCCCTGCAGAGTGTAGCTATACATGCCCTGCAGTGTCGGCGTAGCCTGTCTGTCTCCTGGTTCCTTCCCATCTCTACTGGTACATTTCCCTTTTCCCTCTCTGTGTTTCCTCAGTCTTTTGTTTCTTCACTCCTGCCTGCTGGCAAAGGGGCTAATGTTGAGTGTAACAGGCAGGGATGTTGTCACACGATTGCCCTGGCCTCCCTCACTTCCTCCTCTTCCTCTCCTGCACTGCTTCTCTCTCTCCCTCCCTCCTTCCTCCTTCTCACTTGCAGATGAATCACATTGCCATAAAGAGTGCACCCGGCAGCCAGCACACAGCAAATTGGTGCTGACTGGGGCATCGTTCCGCAGGGGAAAAACTCGTTCACCTAATGTGCAGACACTAAGGAGGATAACACATCAAATTAACAGCTCCCCCTGCTTTCTTTCCTGCAGAAAATAACGCAGAGGAGAACAGAGGGAGCAGGGGGAGAATGAACCATGAATGTACTCAGCCTTCGGGGGGGCCTGGCCAGAGATCCATTGTGGGGCAAAGTTTATGGCAGCTCAGGTCAGCTCAGGCCTTAATCAGCCTGTGCCACAGAAGCAAAAAGGATGGTAGCAAGACCCAGTGGTTAGTGCGCTAGCCGGGGGCTAAGGCTTCCTTGCTCTGGCACAGATTCCCTGTGTGACCTTGGGCAGGGCTACATAGGGAAGTAGGTGCCTAAAGATGCAGACTGGTGCCTCGTGGGGTTTTCAAAGCGCCTATGCAGGTTAGGCATCTAACTCCCGCTGATTTCAAAGCCCTTTTGAAATTCCTGCTTGGGCCCGACCTGCATCTTTAGGTGCCTAACTATCTTTAGAACTCTGGCTCTTAGTGTCTCTGGGCCTGAGTTCCCCACCTGTAAAATGGGGGGAAGAATTCTGCTGTGTCTGTCTAGGCTGTAAGCTCGTAGGAGCAGGGGCTGTCTCTTCCCAGGTGTTTGTACAGCACCTAGCACGATGGGGCCTGGGCTCAGTTGAGGCCTCTGGGTGCTACTGTAAAATAAATATGATGTACCAGATAACAGCCCCCATAGTTCATGTCTGCTTGGAAGCAGGAGGGCTGGTGCTCAGCTGCCTGTGGTGTTTCTGTAATGACCTGGTGCTGGGGAAAGAAGCTGTATTGGCAGCTCTAGTGCCCGACACTCTCCCTCTGCACAGCAGGTGCAGCTTGGGCAGTGGTAGGATAAACTTCACCTCCAACGTGCTTCCCCCTGCACTGGGGGGAGGTACAACGGGAGTTCAGGCGCGGTCTGTGGCTTCTCTGCTGCGAAGGGGCCAGATTCTCCAGTGCCCTGTGCTGGCAGCATCAGTGCAAAGGGAGTGGTACCGCATCAGACTGGCAGCACTGAATCACCTCTTTGCACTGGTGTAAATGATTGCATTGGGGCAGAGTGATGGAAGGTCAGGCCCCGGGGGTGCAATCGATGCCAACTGTGCTAGGGTTGGGGGGGGGCACATGCGCCAGTTGACTCAGAAATAGACTGACACCCAACAAGCAGAGCTGCATGAGTGGGGCATTGCTCAGGATTTCCTCCAGTATCTCAATGGCACCTCAGCTGGCATGGCTGGAGCTGCCACAGCCGCCCAGGGAGTGGGACACTGATTTGGGCAGAGGGCAAGAGGGAATGGGGAGAGAGAAAGCAGGCTGCAGAGAAGCAGCAGCAGCGGCAGGTTCTCACCATTCGACTCACCATTGAATGCACAAGGAAGCAAGCTGCTCTCTGTAACCAGGGCTGAGGACTCCTGGTGGAGGAGAGCTGGAGAAGCCTGAGACTGAACAGACTCACGGCCGGAGTTGCCTTTCCTTCTCACCTCGGAAGAGGGACAGACGCTGTAACGCAGGGAGAGCCCAGACTCAGGGCTAGAGAGAAAAGCAAGATGCTGTTATGACAGCTTGGCACTGAAATGCATTTCAAAGGAAAACAAGGCTGGTTTATAGCATACATGTGTGTGCGGGCGTTCACAGACCGGGGAATAGATGGCCATGTTAACGGCAATAGAATTCAGAGAGAAAAACCCCAGACCCACCGTGCTACACAAGACAAGAGAGAGAAGCGCAGCCAGGAGCTAGTTATTACATCAGGCCTCTCTGTGCCTGATTCTCAGAGCCTTTTGCCTGGTCTGGGTCTCCTTGCAGACACCCTCCCCTGCCTGCTGTTTGCTGGCTCAGCAACATGGCATGGGGCAGTCAGAGGGAGCTAACTGGTTCATTGATCGCCAGCTCCTGTAGATAACGCTTGGCCACAAACATGGCATTTCTTCCCACGCTGCCTCCTTGCTGGGCAGGGCTGGAATAGCAAGGGGGGAGGGCTGCAGGTCAGGCTTGAGGTACCTTGGCAGAACTGTGGGGAGCCCAAGGATATCCCTCCAGTACAAAGGTTTGATGGGCAGAAGCTTTTCTGACAGCTATCTTGGTCACATGGCACTGCTCTTGATACCTGTTCTGGGGCTGCTCCAAGCCATGTTTCAGAGCTAGGCATCCCAGGGAAGGCTAAATCTCCAGTCTCCCCATGGCAGCACTGGCCAGTTTGCAATCAGCATCAGCAGCATTGGCTTGGTCCTTGTGGGTTCTGAGGCACTGCGGATACCTGGCAGCTAAAGGAAGTGCACCACGGGCAGTCATTAAAATGCAGGCTGCAGATTAACACGGAGACCCTGGGCCTGCCAATGAGTCAGTGCAGTCCTCTCTGGCAACTTGCATTGTGTGCTGTAGTGAGGCGTGACTGGCAGCTGCTAAGGAGAGGCCCTGGACTGGACTGGTGAGGGGCACAATTGCCAACTTTCACACGCTAAATAAGCACAATAAGCCAAAAATGACTTTCACAATAAGACAAAAATCAAGCTAATCCCATTTCAAAACAAGGCCAAAATAAACCAGTCCCTAAGAACCCCATACTCTATGTGACTAGATCCCCCCGGCGTGCAGTCTGGGACTGTAGTGGGCCTGCTGTGCACCCCTGACTCTTTCCCCACTTCCTGCTTGCCGAGAGCCAATAAAAAAAAAATGAAGCAACAAGCTACAAGCCAAAAACTAGCCAACAAACAACTCGCAAGCCAGTTAAGCCCAAAACAAGCCCAATTTCTGCATTTTTTTCACGGGTTGGTTACAGTGTATATCTGTGTGTTGTGTGTGCTTTGTGTATATGCTGTGTGCTTTGTGTTACATTGTGTATGTGCATACGTACATACGTCCCTCGGACTGCATGTGAGGGACAGAGTCATGCATTTATTTATAGCCAGCCCTAAAACACGGGGCAGGATTGGTGGGTTCCTTGGTTATATCACTAAATCCCTTCTAGGCTCAGTTAGTTCCACTGCACTGAGCCCTAGAACTCCGCCTCTTAACGATGAGCTTAGGCACCTGCTCCAGTAACCCTTTCAGCACAGAGGGCTGCGGCTAGCGATGGTCCCCGCTGCTGCACCTTCCAGTGGAAAAGCCCCCTCGGCTCCTGTTCCCAAGCTGCCGTGTCTCTCATAGGACAACCAGGCTATAGCACTGAATCATATTCAGCCTTGGTACAGAGCGAGTCCTTACCAGCCTCTCGGCTGGCTACCTCCCCGCCCAGCTGCTGGGACCCTGCCCAACGAGATAGGCCCTGGTCACCGCTCGGCTGGATTGCTGTAGTGCCCATGTGAGGTTGCACCTTGCAAACACTCGGGTCTCCCCTAACGCCCAGTGCAGCAGCCTGTGCATTAAGGCGCCAGAAGCCACAGTAGCTGCCTGTTCCCTTCCAGTTGCTTGTTTACATTCATAAATCCCTAAAAGGTGTGGCTCATGGGTTCCTCAGGGTATTCTCTGCGGGGCATTCAGGGCAATGCCCCAATGGTTTAATTGCAAGGGGCCAGAGGAGAGGGCATATTTGAGGAGGGCTCCTTGGCTGGAGAATTTACTTTAGGCTTCAGTTTGCCAGAATCTGAGTTTGTGGGACTGCTGGTCAAGTTACAAGGCCTGTTGGTTCCCCCTGGCTTTCCTGAAGGAAGGATGAGTAGCTGGAAGTGGGGAGGATGGGGAAGAGCCAGGAGTCATTGGAATGTGTTATTGGATTCGCACACTTGGTCTGAAATGTGGCTTTAATTTTTTTTTTTACACTGTTCGTCTATGTGGCTAGAGGACTGGATGGATACACATAAAGTAGCACAGAATGTAGCCCTTTTCCATCCATCGATCTCAAAGCGCTGCACAATGGAGAATCCAGATCACGATCCTTGTTTTACAGACAGGGAACAACACAAAGCAGAGGGGGAAGCGATTTGCCCAAGGTCAGCCGGTGAGAAGTGATGAAACTAGAACGCAGTTCACCCCACTAACACCGAGAGTCCCCTGTTCTTCTCACTACATCACACTCCCTCCTAGAGACCTGGGAGAAGAACCCTGGAATCTTGAGTAACAACCCTATTCTGTTTCTGGCTCAGCCTTTGCCAGAGTCAAGCTAAGGGCTAGAGACATTCGGCTGATGAATTCTGTTGCATATCCTGTTACCTGTGGTGGGGTTTCCAGCCTTTGCAGAGAGCTTCCCATGCCAAAGTGCTGCAGACAATCCAGGAGCAAGATCACTCGCTGTTAATAATTAACTCCGCTGAGACACTTTGCCTGCCCCTGAAGTTGGCTTCGGGAGGTGAGGGGTTACAGTCACCTGGAGGAGATAATCCATCAGCTAATTGGGAAGGTCAGCATACTAAGAACAAACTAACGAGTTGACGCTGCATCCACAAACAGCAGGGCTTTCCCGTCAGTGCTGCCAGGCGGAAGCTTTGGTGAGACAAGATCATGAGTTTGGAGATTGTGCAGGCAAAACAACTGCCTACTGTCAAGCAGCAGAATTTGGGTCCAGATCGGTCCCTTCAGTACCCAGAGTTCTGGGGCTTTGCTTTGGCCCTTCAGAAAACTGGGATCTGGGTCCAGATTTCAAACTGCAGGTGTCTCAGACCCAGGGGTTGGAGTCAGCCCCAGCTCCGATGCTTTAGTTATAGCTGATGAGGTTTTCAGGGGATTTGATGAAAAAGTTTCCTAAAAACAGTTTGCCTGGGAAGCAAAAGATCCTGGAATCTTCTCTAAGGCTGCACCTCTGGCCAGGGAGAGCCCTGAAGGCACTGCATGCCTCACCTTCTTTTTCCCCTGTAGTTCAGACCTGTAAAGGCTAGTTGTCCTCCCCTGTGCTGTATAAACTGTATCAACGCTATTTTAGAGGGAGCTCACTGCCACTCCTCTCCCAGTTTCTCCCAGCAGGAGGCACCATAGAGAACAGGTACAAGAGAGCTGACCCTGGGCAAGTTCACAGTCTCTCCAGTTCCACCTTCCATTTGGAAGCACCTGGTGAAGATGAGTGTTCTGCTGGGCACCAGCTGGGCATTCCCTGGCCAGGGCTGCCTCTCTGCCTTGTTCTGATGCCAGCTCTTCCCTCCTTTAGCAAAGCAGCAAAGGGTTAAGTGGCTTGGCCAGCTCACGTGATTCTCCGGGGATGCCGTTTTTCAGAAGCTCAGAAGGGATTAGGTTGAAATATCAGGACGAGAATTTCCTGTTGCTCGGCTCCCCCTGTCCCTCATCCTCCCCAACAACAACCGCAATCCAGCATCCTATCCTCCTCCATGTGCCACTCAGTCCAGCAGGGATGTGCAGCAGGGCATGAACAAATCTGGGTAAGGGGATGATTCTTCTGCTAAGCAGTCCATGGGTTATTTCCTCCTCGTTGCCCAGAGCTTTGCGTGGGCTATTCATAGATCATTCGGGATCTGCAACGGGGATGTCTTTCCAGATAGCAAACCCTTGAAATGGAGCAGGGCTCCTCTTGGGAGTACAGATTTAAGTTCGGTGCAGAGGGTGGCATGGAGTAGTTATAATGGATGGAGGGGATGCACATAACCTAGTGCTGCTGGTATCTGAATGTACTGGAGGACAGAGGGAGCCATTAGGAGGTGGGCATTATCCCGCCCCTGCTGAGATATGAAGAAGACTCCAGCCACTTCTGAAATCTCTCTTGCTGGGTTTTATTCTCCCTCTGTTTAAATGCAGCCAGGATCTGAATGCAGAAGGGAAGGGTGGTGTAGCTGGGACCAGGGGAGGCCAGGCTTCCGAGGCACCTTATCCCATCCCATCCCATCCCATCCCATCCCTCTGCAGTGGTTTCTAGTACAGACACCTCCCATTTTAGAATATATTGACTTTAGTAACATTGCTCAACCGCTCATGTGACCAGAGACTGTGACAGCAGCAGCAAGACACCAAGCTGCCCAACTCTTGCTCTCTGCATGTGATAGACTTACATGCAGGGCTGCAAGGGGGCTGAGCTGGCCCTGAACTCGTCCCAAGGTCAGGGCAGGGTCTTGCTTCTGGACTAGTGTCAGAGAGGCCAAAGAATGGATGGACATATAGATTCCTCTCCCATGCCAGGAGAGGAGCCCTTTAATACAGGAGTGTGGTCTAAAAGGGCCTGTCTCTATGGCTGTATGATGAAGCTCATAGACTCATAGACTTTTAAGGTCAGAAGGGACCATTATGATCATCTAGTCTGACCTCCCGCATGATGCAGGCCACAAAAGCTGACCCACCCCCTTTCCCTTGTCTCAGCTGTTGAAGTCTCCAAATCCTGTCATTTAAAGACTTCCAAGTCACAGAGAATCCTCCAACTAGCGATCCCTGCCCCATGCTGCGGAGGAAGGCGAAAAACCTCCAGGGCCTCTGCCAATCTACCCTGGAGGAAAATTCCTTCCCGACCCCAAATATGGCGATCAGTAGAACCCCGAGCATGTAGGCAAGATTCTCCAGCCAGACCCTCATTGACCATTGATACTATTTACCTATAAGCTAGCCTAGTGCACACCCCTAGCGTACATGGGCTGCACCAGTGTAATATGGAACTTGTACCAGTCCGACTTACTTATTATGGTTTATCTTAGTCCAGGATGTAAAGGGTTATTTACTTCACTATATACACACACAAGGACTATGCTAGACTCTCTGGGAGCTACTGCATTCCCATGGCTTTCAAAGACCTGGGAACTTGCAAAATAAGTGACATTGTTTCAAATGGCTGAGTCTGAAGCTAGAGATGTGGAAAGAAATGGCTTTTCTGACCGGTTCAGAGGAGAGAACTGGCTGCTGAGCCGGTCAAGCAGCTGTTTTGATCTCTGTCAGTCCACGCACGCCTTGTCTTTGCTTTAATAAATGCGGAGTGGTTTTGGTGTACAAAATCCAAGTGAGCGCTTTGTGATTCTTCAGTACATGGCTGCCGGGTTCAGGGCTATCCTAGGAAAAGAGGGTGTAGTAAAGAGGAATATTTTTAGGCTCATGAATTCAGCATTCCAAAGCTCATTGTTGGCCCTGGCTGAATATGGGACTTACACCCTGCCTGGCGAAACTCCCTTTTCCGTTTCAACTGGATGCAGTGCTTTTCATTCCCCTCTCCCCCACCCAAAACCCAAACTTTTCTGCAGTGTTAATGTAGTCTGTTAAGTGGCTGTTACATTCTCCCCCAGAAATGGCCACCTTTTATGTATGGAACAGCCTCCCTGACTGACCTGTAGGAGCACTATTCTCTCCTCTTTCAAATCCCTCTAGGTCTTGATACCTTGATACCTGTGAGAAACCAGCCAATTAATGATGGCTGGCAGGGTAGGCAGGATTAGCTGCCACAGTCTTTCTTCATAATTATTTCTAAAAATGACAAATGTATTCTTAAAAATTGGTCTCTATTTGATTGGGTCCTTCTCCCCCATCCTTCATATGTCACTTGGCTTCTCAGATTGTAAACTCTTTGGGGCAGGGACCATCACTTTGCTTTGTGTACAGCATCTAGTACATCTAGGCAGTGTGGCCTAGTGGATATAGCATTGGACTAGGACTTGGATTCTATTCCTGGCTGTCTGGGTGACCTTAGGCAAGTCACTTTCCCACTCTGTGCCTCAGTTTGCCCATCTGTAAAATGGGGTAATGATAGTGACCTCCTCCTCTCTCCTTTGAGATCTACTGACAAAAAGTGCCATATAGGAGCTGAGTATTATTACAACGAGCTCAGTGAGGTTTCTGTGGGTTACTGTAATCGAATTATTGCATGATGATAATTTCTCTTGTGGGCAAAATGATTCCTGTGGGTGTGGTTTGGAAAAGCGGAGTTGGGCTTCTCCCTCTAAACTTGTTTTTTATGGAAAAATGGACTTTTAATCCAAATTTGTTGTGTGTGTGTGGAAAAGTTGAGTTTCACTAGAAATTTTCAGGAAAAAAACCTGAACATTTTTACCCAAGACCAAATATTTTACAAGATTGGTTTATTTATATATTTTTTAAAAGGCAGAGATCAGTTTTCTGTTTTTTTTAACTGGAAAATTTTCAACGGGGGCGCCCTATAGCGGGCTTTGGCAAAGTCTGGCAGCAGCTGGCAGGGCTGGGCTCTCAATGATGCATTCTCCCCTGCTGACCCTTGTCATTCCTCCAACCAGTGCATGAGGTCTGGTGCTTCCCAGAGAGTGGCTGAGCGTGTGCATTAAACCCCGAGGAACGGGAACCATGTCGGGCTCCTACGATGAGTCTGCGGCGGCTGCGGAGGAAATAACCGACAGCTTCTGGGAGGTGAGTTCCCCCCGAGACCCCCTGAGAGACATTGAGCAAGCAGGGAGGAGCAACAGATTGTACCTGATGCCTCCCCTGGTGCCTGGGTGGGCTCTACTGGTGGAATAGCCAGGTGCTCCCACAGCCCTGGAGGGTGGCATCTCTGCTCACTAGGGTTTGCTCTGCACTCTTTTCTGAGCAAACTCTCGCCACTAGAGGGCGCCATCGGCCTCCTCAAACAGCCACATTTGCAAACCGAGGTGGCAAAACTATACAAATGGGAAACTCCCCCTGCTGGCTGAGCCCAGCAAAGACCCACATCTGCAACACCTGACCACCCCTGCAAGAGGCTGAACTCCCCATGATCATCAGAGCCAGGGACAACCCCGGCGGCTTGACATCTCGCTGGAACCCGGCCTCCTGCCCAAGGCGGCACGAGCTGTCGCAGAGCATCGAATGCCGGCTGCGTTCAAATTGCAGATGCAGTCGCTGCGCTCTCAGGGCCTGAACAGCAGAAGCACTGTGTGTTCCCAGCTCAGCCGTTGTCGGTGCTCAGCCGTTCAGTCGGGGCTCGGCACGCGCTGTAGGGTGCCTAGAGAGCTCCGTGACCTTGCATGGGGGAATGAGTTATGGAGAGAATGTAGTGTTCTTTCTGTCTTTTGAATGTGACCCTCTGAAATGCAGCCTTGCAGCGCACGGGCCTCTCCTCTCAGGAGAGCAGCGTTACAGACCTGTCGCAAGTTACACGTGAAAAGAAATCACCTGGTTTTGTCCTAGTCCCATCCAGCCACAGCGTGAGACAACAGCAGAATTAAAATAGACCCGCTTCAGCCTCCAACCTCTCACCCGCCCTCCCCTCCTCTCCTCTCCTGAGCCAGTCTAGCACCACTCACTCCAGAAATGGCTGATTTCACCCCCAGTCCTCTCCTTCCCCCCGATTTGGCCTGGTGCCGGCGCTCACCATTCCCTCCTGTCTCCAGAGTGGGCATGGCTTGGCCAGAGCCGTTGTTCCCAGCCAGCTGTCCATCTCTCCGGCAGGTGGGGAACTACAAACGGACAGTGAAACGGATAGACGACGGGCACCGGCTCTGTAATGACCTCATGAACTGCGTCCACGAGCGGGCCAAGATCGAGAAGGCCTACGCTCAGCAGCTGACCGACTGGTCCAAGAGGTGGAGGCAGCTGATCGAGAAAGGTATCACGACCCTGCCTCTGTCCACAGCCCTTCACGGTGTGAGGGCACTGCAGCATTCACCCCACCAGGGAGAAACCCCAGAATGGGCCCTTGGTGATGGAGCTCGTACATTTCGCCCTGAAAATTCTTTAGATCTATATTTTAATTTCCTCTAATAACTAGATCGAGTTGGCTGGTAGTGCATGCCTCACTGCCCTCTTCTGGATGGAATCAGAACTGCTCGATTGTGTGGCATAGGTCCCGCACTGCTAATGGAGAGTCTCCTCTTGCTCGTGTAGCAGGGGCCTGTTTTTTTGGAGCTGGAAGATCTCAATTCTCTCCCCAGCCCCTGTTGCTGTGAAGTCCCATCAGGTAACAACTGTTGGCTTCCTGCCTGGCCCCAAATTATCCAATTCAGCAGGCCGTCCAAATTCAAAGAATTGACTTGTTTGGTTTTAACCCCACCAGTCTCCCAGTCAGCAGTCAGAAATATGCCAGACAGGGGCATTTCAGCCCTCTCAAGGGGCAGCAGCATGGCATATGGGTTAGAACCAGGGACAAGGAAACAGGACTCCTGGCTTCCATTCCTGACTTGACCCCTGACTTGCTGCGCTTCCTTGAACAAGTCACCCCCCTCCACACGCACTGTACCTCAGTTTCCCCAGCCATGAAATGGGCACTTTGCGGGTCTCACGGATAGGAGCCACTAGAGAAGGGTCGGGCATTGCCATGATGTCGATTGCTTACCTCAGCCCCATCCCGCAGGCCCGCAGTACGGCAGCTTGGAGAGGGCGTGGGGAGCCATGATGACAGAGGCGGACAAGGTGAGCGAGCTGCATCAGGATGTGAAGAACAGCCTGCTGAACGAGGACTTTGAGAAGGTGAAGAACTGGCAGAAGGACGCTTACCACAAGCAGATCATGGGAGGCTTCAAGGAGGCCAAGGAGGCAGACGATGGCTTCCGGAAAGCGCAGAAACCCTGGGCCAAGAAAATGAAGGAGGTAGGAGACAGGGCAGGGTGGAGCAGGCCTGCTGACCGAGAGGAGAACCACTGAGAGCCTCACGAGGTCAGGGAGGAAAGAGCCCACCTACTGTACCCACAGTGCACTGGGATGGGGGCCAGGTGCCCAAGCCACTCACACAGGCACCAGAACATGTGGTGGGGTGGGGGAGAAGGTGCGGCTGTATGGCCAGAGGGATTGGTTGTACCTTGGGAGCAGTTAGGAGGAAGATGCCTGTTGTAACCACAGAGGCACCAGTCACAGCTTGCAGAGGGTGTGGGGGGCATAGTGTCCAAAGGATCCCCATCTTTGGTGAGGCACCAGGTTTCTGATGTGCCATTGGGAGAACCAGTCATTCCTCAAGGGGCGGCAAACAGGTGCCTGTTTTGCCCATGGAGTTCCCCATTCAACACCTCTTGCGCTGTGCCTGAGACAATAACAACAAGTACCTGCCCGTTCTTCTGCCACTAGCCCCAGAGGAACTCGGTTCCGAACACACCATTGCCCTTGGGCGAAGGTGGAATGAGACAAAACCATGCCCAAGTCTCCATTTGCAGGGACGGGGAGACACAGCACAAAGGCAGGGTAGAAGTCCAATTGCAGCACAGAGATGTTTAGGGGAAGGGATAAGGGTTATGGGTAGAACATCTGCAAACATCTGTCCTGGGTTCCTTCCTTCCCTCACCCCACCTCCCGGCAACAGGTGGAGACGGCCAAGAAAGCATATCACCTGGCATGCAAAGAGGAGAAGCTGGCAATGACCCGGGAAGCCAACAGCAAGGCAGAGCAGTCCATCACTGCAGACCAGCAGAAGAAGCTCCAGGACAAGGTGGAAAAGTGCAAGCAAGATGTGCAAAAGGTGCGAGCTGCTGCCCTGGAGGGAAGGGGGAGGGTGGCCGGACATATGCCCAGCTCCCTACGGGTCCGTGGTGAGTCATGCTGGCAGAGCAGCCTGCGGGAAGCTTGCCCTGCTGCCAGGGCTCTGTGGATACACAGCTCCAGTCTCCAGGGCAGCCAGGACACCATGCACTGGCACTTAGAACCAGGAGAGATGGGAGAACCCCACTCTGCCTCCTCCAGGAAGGGGCCTTACCAGGTTACCAGAGGCTATTGGCCTTTTTCGTCCTTGAAAGAGGGGCTCTGGTGATATAGCTGCTTCTTCCATCTCCCCTTCCACAAAGGATCTCAGCCCCTGGGTCAACCCCAAACAACTGTAGTCTGGGTGCAGCAGGTCCAGCTGGTGGGGCTGCAGGTGCAGCAGAAGCAACAGTTAGGGGAGAGAAGGCCCGTTCCCCTGCTGACATAAAGCAGCGTCACTCCCATGGAGTCAGACCCTCACCCAGTGTAAATTAGTGTCTCTCCAGGAGAGTCAGGTCTTCAGCTGGTATAAATCACAGCTCCATTGACTTCAGGGCTGGCTGATTTGTCCCAGCTGAAGGTCCAGGTTCCCTGCCCTCACAGAAATGAAGATGGGTTCATCACAAGCTGGACATGGGGTGGGGAGAGGCTCTGTCAGGGCCCAGGCAAGGAGCTCTGGGGGCTTGGGCTTTAACCTTGGCCCCTGGTTGTACCCGCAGACCCAAGAGAAATACGAGAAGGTGCTGGAGGAGCTGAACAAGTGCACCCCACAGTACATGGAGAGCATGGAGCAGGTGTTCGAGCAGTGCCAGCAGTTCGAGGAGAAGAGGCTCATCTTCCTGAAGGAGGTGCTGTTGGACATCAAGCGGCACCTGAACCTGGCTGAGAGCAGCAGGTAACCACGCCCACAGGGATGGTGGGGCAGAACGGGAGAGCGAGAGCAGCAGCATATAGGAACTACAGGGATCTCCAGTGACTTGACTGGCTGGGCTGCCATGAACCAGGCCCCAGAGGATGATGAATGAGCTCAGGTACCCAGCAGAGGCTCCCAAAGGCCAGTCAAACCCAGTCACTCTTAAGGGCAGATGGAGGGCACAGGGCTGGAAGCAGCGGCTCCAGTCGCATCTAGGGATATCCCTGGCTCAATGGCCATGCCAGGCGGATTTGTGCAGAGGCCTGGCTCCCTCCTGTGGCCAGCAGGAGGAATGCCAGGTCTGAGTTCTCTTGGGAGTCCCGCTTGCCCCGTAGTTCCAATCCGTCCTCCCATAATCACCCCAACCGCCGCCTTCTCTGCCAGTAAGTGTCCGCAGCCCTTCCCCGGCTCATCTCGAAGGAGCTTCAGTCATCCGTGAGCGCAGGGGGGCACCCGGGGTTCCTCACTTCTGCTTTGCTTGTGACCTCCCTCAGCTACACCAACGTCTACCGCGAGCTGGAGCAAACCATCCGCGTGGCAGACGCGCAGGAGGACCTCAGGTGGTTCCGCAGCACTAATGGCCCGGGGATGCCTATGAACTGGCCCCAGTTTGAGGTGAGGCTCCCACCCGCCCCACTCCGGAGGTGGCTGCCGTAAATGGGGAGGGGGCAGGGTGGGGTTTGCACTGGGCATGGGGAGGGGAACAAGGCAGGCAGGCGGGTGAAGAGAGCCCAGCAGGCGCACAGGGGCACGTGTTGCTTTGTGTCTCCAGGAGTGGAACCCGGACCTCACGCACACGATAACGAGGCGAGAGAAGATTAAGAAGAACGAAGGGGTGACCCTGACCAATGCCACTGCAGTGGGCGAGTCAGCAGCAGTGGCCGGGGACCGCGGCAGGTGACAGCGCCCAAGCTTCAAGAGGGGGCCCTCCGATTTCCAGTCCACAGGGAGGGATGGGGAGGGCTGCAGAGACACAGTGGAGGTGGGGGGCAGTGAGCAGGAACATACATCAGTTATTCTTTGTTTAGAAGCCCTCTCGTGCAATTTCGTTTCACTGTGGGCAGTTCCTGGGGGATACGCTGTGATACGGCAGAGGGGACGCGGTCATGTCTCTGGGCAGGCGGTTCCCGGGGGATACGCTGTGATACGGCAGAGGGGACGTGGTCGTATCTCATGGCTGGCGGTTCTGGGGGATACGCTGTTCTACAGCGGAGGGGATGCGGTCGTGTCTCTGGGCGGGCGGTTCCTGGGGATACGCTATGATACGGCAGAGGGGACGCAGTCGTGTCTCTGGGCGGGCGGATCCCGGGGGATACGCTGTGATACAGCAGAGGGGACGCGGTCGTGTCTCTGGGCGGGCGGATCCCGGGGGATACGCTGTGATACGGCAGAGGGGACGCGGTCGTGTCTCTGGGCGTGCGGTTCCCAGGGGTTACGCTGTGATACGGCAGAGGGGACGCGGTTGTGTCTCTGGGCAGACAGATCCTGGGGGATATGCTGTGATACAGCAGAGGGGATATGGTCATGTCTCTGTGCAGGCAGTTTCTGGTGGATATGCTGTGATACAGCAAAGGGTCTTTGCTGCCAGTCCTGTAACTTCCAACTCTGGGGCAGCGATCTGAGTGCCAGTGTGACTCAGCCCCTTGTCAGGTGAAATCCAGCCGCTGAAGCCCCAGCTCTCTCTGGGTCCAGGGAAGGCCCTGGCAGCTGCCCTTCTTACATTACCTCTTCTGCCGGGACCCACACCCTCCTGCCCCCCGGGTCCGTGCCTCCCTCCCTTCACGGCACTTTCTACCCACTTTGCATTCCCAGCGTGAGCAGCTACGACCGCAGCCAGCCCTACACCACTGAGTGGTCGGACGACGAGGGCGGCAACTCCTTCAGTGCCAGCGAGGCCAATGGCGGCGCCAACCCCTTTGAGGAGGAGCCGGTAGGGAAGGGAATGCGTGTGCGAGCTCTGTATGACTACGACGGGCAAGAGCAGGATGAGCTGAGCTTCAAAGCGGGTATGGCACAGGGCATGTCCGGCAACTGGCGCTAGCCCCCTGGCACAGCAGAGGTTGCGGCAGGGGGACTGGGACTGGGGTGGGGGGAGGGAGGGGAGAGCTGGCCCTTTTAAGAGGTATCTGCCCAGCCGGAGATCTGGGGCTACATGAGAGGTTTTTTGTTGTTTTGTGAAAGTTTGAGTTAACTCAGTGGCACTATGTCTGACTTATCCAAGCCCCCCAATGTTTACCCTGAACATATGGGGAAGCGGGGAGGTTTCTGGCTCCTCATACACTTATATAAGACAAACAAAGCATGGCCCGTTTTGCTCCAGTTTTGCAGAAACCACTCACCCCTGGCCTGAGCCCGGAACACGTCCATCCGGGGGAGTCACTTTGGGAACATTATGAGTTAACTCGGGTGGTACAGAATAGAAGTTGGGACACAACACACACATCCATAGAATCCACTTTTTCAATCTCTATTACATGTCCCCTTCCAATAGCTGGATAAATACCTTCCGCTGCTGTCAGCCCATGGAGTTACTCCTTCAGCTCGAGTGGCAGAGTGCCAGACTGTAAATTCAAGGTTCAGGCCCCTCTAATCACCCATGGTGTGTGCATTCGGGGTAAGAGGGCCACAGGCAGACTGGCAATGAATTCTTTATTTCTGCTTTTTGCCTCAGGCGACGAATTAACCAAATTAGGTGAAGAAGATGAACAAGGATGGTGCAAAGGGCGTCTAGACAATGGGCAGCTCGGCCTTTACCCAGCCAACTATGTGGAGTCTATCTAACCTCATGGTGTTCTCGTCATTGCTGTCTAAAAATAAACAAACCCTCCGTCGTCTTCATTTCTCTACACCAGCCAACCAGCCATCTTGCCGTCTGGTCACTCACGCTGTACCATTAGAGATTCAAACATATTTTCCAACCAAGCTTTTATTTTTTTAAGAGCGGTCTCAGAAGAATATTTTGCATACTGGCTTTTCTTCCTCTTCTAAGATAATGTGAAGCGAAAGGTCGACGTTGTCTGTCCTTTTTTTTTTCAAAGCAAAAAGCCAATACCTCAAGATTTTAAAGCCCAACCAATGAGGGCATTTCCAGGGCTTCTGATTGGTTGGCTTTTAAGGCTATTGTAATCATAAGCCCACCTTCCCATTGGCTGGGACTGTTCCGAAACACACGGTGCGTCAACTACAGGGACCAGTCAAATTTGCCCTATTTGAACATAACCAAATTAAAATGGGAGGAAATGGAATTTATCCCCTTTTATTTATGTATAGATTTTTATACTCACCTTCCCTAAGCATTGTCTTTCCAATTTCTCCGTCTTTGCGGGTGGACGGGGGGAAAAGTATCTCCCTACCTATCCTTTGCCCTCTCCCATTCATCTCAAACCACATCCATGTACCGTACATCTCCCATCCAGCTGAACACCCTGAGTCTTTGAGTTGGGCAAGGATTAGGGCTCATTGATGTCTTGCAAGCAGGAATGGTTGCCTGTAAATTAAAGGAAGATTCCTCATCCCAGTGAAAGCTTTGGGATTTTTAGAGTATGGTCTTCCCCTCCTCCTCCTCCAATCAAACATCACCATGGTGTGGTCACTAGTATCGTATTGTCATCCTGGACCCAGCAAAGGCTTACTTCCAATGCTCTTCAGTGACATTACATCACTTCCTCAGTCCAGGTTCCCAGCAAGGCTGTACAAGTTCTCTGGTCCGAGACAGGAATGCCTCTGTGTCTGGCAGCACCTGGACATGCTGGAGCAAAGGCACCCATGGACCCTGAACCACAATGTGGACTCCTGCTCCCTTTTCAGGAGATGCTTGGTACACCACTGTGGTGTGGAGAGCTATGTAGGCCTGTGAAAGCTAATGGAGGCCTGCACTCTGGGAGGGAGCGAACTGGGCCTTGAAATGCATCACCTCTTCTTTGGAGATTTGCAACGCTGCTTCACCGCTGTTGGAAACCTCTTCGTAACAGTGACAGGAGCTAGGGTGATTCAGGGTGCCAGGCTGGGATGAATCTTAGGCCTGGCTCAAGACCTTTTTCCTGGGAAAGGAATCTCACCAGGGACCATCAGAGGGACTATTTTTCTACCACTGAACTAAGGTGGGACCAGACTTCAATGTCCCGTTCTTTGCACTGGAATGTGGTGGAGATTTATGTTTATTCCAACCAGATGTGGATAGGTGCAGGAGATTCCCTTTACATGTGCAGGCTTTCTCCCCCAGCCACCTGATGGATGGTGCAGGGGGCATGGAGAGAAGTCGCCTGGCATTCGGACTGGGTGCCTAGCGTGGGAGATGCTCCAGGCCACCACCCTGCCTAGGAAGAGTCACAGGTGCGAAGCAGTAAATGAAGCCTGCACTAGTGTCAGACAGGAGAGGGTCCCTCCTTTAGGCGGTGGCAACAAGGCTAAGAAGAACTCATCTGCATAGCTTTGTGCACCTGGTGTGGGCTCTGGACGCAGCTTCCAAGAGGAGAGAACGTGGGACTGGATTGGTGCGTATGGAATGGATTCCGAGCCGGGAGCCCAACTGGTGTAAGGGTGGGGATAGTGCTGACGCTGCAACACAGAGGAAAGACAGCTATAAAGCAAGCTGCTGTGTCCTTTCCCCAATGAGAATGGGTGTCCTCCAGCCCCATTCACGGCCCCAAGTCCTGTCGTGAGTGCCCTGGAGGGACTGTGAATAGGATTCCCCAGCAGCTGCTCTGCACCTTCCTCATGAAAGGCATTTTCACCCCATAGGCCCTGCTGATCACACATGACCTGTCCCCTGACTTCCAAGCCAGCAGTCTAGCTGTGGGTGCTCCATTGTAGCCAGCATGCAGTTCACCCCTGTGCAACTCCATTGACCTCAGGGAGCTTAAGCAGGGGTGGATTGGACCCTGAGACTTTCCTGAGCCATGATAATAGCAGCGGGGCGTTCTGCATCAGCCCCGAGAGAAGGAAGTAAAGAGTGTAGGACCCAATTCCAATCTCAGTTTCACTGGTGTAAATCTGGAGTAACTCTGCCTGAGTCCCAGAGGTTTTACTCTGGATTTAGATCAGCATCAGGCCTAAAGGCAGTGGCGTGGGAACCAAAGAGTAAATGCCAAATGGAAGAGAACATCAAAGCAAAATCTGTCTGGAGTGAAACACCCGGGTCACCTCGCGGAGAATAAAAGAGGATGGGGATTGGTGTTTACTCTGATCCATGGAGGAAAGGGGCCATTACATCGCTTGCCAAGCCCAGCCCTACTAGCACTAATCATGCCTGTGGCTTCTTCCATCAGTGGCAGATGGAAAGTCCTCATAAGGGCACGAAGGCGGCATCCCAGGGCTATGAAAAAACAATCCCTTTGTCAAACGCTACGTGGAGCTGCAGCATCTCAGCTTTTTAACCCCCCACAAGCCAGGATAGCAAAGTGAGGACCGTGGGAGAAAGGGACACTTGCTTTTACTTCTGCTTCAGTTGGGCAGGGGATGTGAATACTGGCTGGTATCCCATGGCAAATAGAGCCTTTGTTAGAACGTCTTCCTCACATGCGTCTGACGAAGTGGATCTTCACCCATGAAAGCTCCAATATATCTGTTAGTCTTAAAGGTGCCACAGGACTCTCTGTTGCTTCCTTGTTAGGTTTTGCTAGAGACAAGCAGGCAGGAGCTGTTCAAAGGGTCAAGCGTCCTCTGGAAAACAGGGATGGCCATTCCCCAGTGGCTTTGGCCTGAAGACTGAGATAACACCGACAACCCGTTGTCCGTGGGAGAGGTCACCAGAAGACTAAACCACCACACAGCTACTCATGTTGTCATCACTATCTGTTGCACTAGAGACACACCTGAGCCTATAACCCTACGTCCAAACAATGCAGGTTTGAGTTCCATCTGTATTTGTTATTTCATAGCCCTGGGATGCTTTGTAAGTGGGGCCTATCAGCAAGCCCACGCTGGAAGGAGCAGCTTTCCTGATCACGATGGGAGGGTGTTGCTCAGTAGGCTCACAACTTAACCCAACTCAAAACCTTCCCAGGAGAGAAGCTGGCAAAAGCAAACCTAGTTATCTAAGCGGTTTCCCCCTGTTGGCAATGAAGTTGGGTCACTTGTCATCCAACCACATATTTCCTTTCCTAATCCCTGGGTAAGCTACCTTGCTCCTTAAGCAGCCTCCACCGGGGCAGCTTGTGTCTTGGAGGTGCAGAAAAACAACAAAGAACATTTTATATAGCGGATTCAAATTTCATATGGCCCACGGGCGCATATGGGTAACAGGTTATCTGCCATTCCTTGCGGTTCAAGAGAAAAGCTCCCCCTGATTTTTCCATAGGAAGCCACAGATCATTGCTTATTTATCCCCCATCATCTTCAAATTCATCAGCCGCCTCCCCTCCACGTCCTCCTCCTCCTCCTTAACCTGTTTAGTTCATGAATTATTGACTCCAGTGACCAAGTGTTCTTCCCGCCCGAATAAATGTGCTGCATACTGGATAACATAGACAAGACCTCTCCAACCTTCAGCTCTATTTCTTCCATTAGTTAACAAACAAACAACAAAAGTCAAGAAAATGCTGTTGTCTCAGCACTGCACCTGTTTTTTGTACATTGATTGTGTAATTTAAAAAAGATATATATATATATATATACATATCTATATATATATTGTGATTGTATTACTGTGGATACGACAAAAACAACAAAACGAGTAACTGAGCTATGTAATTGTTATATGGATTTTAACCCTCCTTTGAGTCTTGTGCTCGAATATCTCCCGGTGTAGATGTAACTGTCACCTTTACCAGATGAGTATTACTTTGGGGTTTGGTTTGTAGCAGGCAGTGGGTATAGGGAGTAAGAGCAGGGATATTTCTCAAGCGCCAGTGTGGCAGGGGAGAGGGGGCACTTAGTGCACTTCCTGCACAGGAAGTATGATGCCTCCCTCTCCCCATGCCTTCCACCTCCACCCATTGCACGCCAAGTTATCGCTACAGCTGAAGGAGGCGTAACAGGCCCTGTTGTGTTCATCCAGAGAAGCTTGAGAACCCGGGGGCCTGGTTTTCAGAAGTCTTGAGCGCTTGCTGACTTCATCTGGAGTTGTGGGGGCTCAGTCCCTCTGACCACCAGGACTTGAGTGTTCTGAAAACACGTCCCTACAAGGTGCTGAGAAGCTGAGCCTGTTGCAGGAGCAGGCCGGAGCTGGGCTGGGAAACAGGTGGAAAAGGCCCTTTGCAGCAAAGACCAACTCTGTTATCACTCCTCGTAGGAGATGGGCCAGGACCTCCGCCATGAAGCCTTTGTTGATGGGGAGGAGGAATTGGCTCAAATCCCTGATGCTGCCACGAGGGCTTTGCTTCCAAGTCAGATCCAAAGCCAGATGGGGACGGGGGAGTCTAAAGTTTCGCTGTCAGGATGAAGCCAAGATCCTCGCAAGATTTTGAGTCTCCCCCGATCGAGTTGGGGGTGCGTGTTTGCCTTCCGCTTAGGCTGTGGTTATGCAGCACTGGATTTTAGCATTGTCCAACCCAAAGCCCAAGCCTAGTTCCAATTCAACCCCAAGCCTGAAAGGGCGGGGGAAACCCAATCCTCATAACCACCCCCTTAGCCCATCTCGCCTCCTAATGTTCGGTTCCAGGAATGTTTGGCAGGCCCTTTTCCACGCTGCAGCTCCAGGTCAGAGGAGCTTTGAGTTTGGAATGGCAGGAGAGGGACACTTAGGATTTATTTTGATTTTGCCAAGCTCAGAACAGCTCTAATGCAGTGACTCCAGGGCCTTGATCCAGCTGGGACAGAAGAAATAGCCCTTACGTCAAGTGGGTGAAAGGTTTCACTGTGGGTAAAGTGATGGGAGTTGCCATGTCCTGCATGGAAGGCACTGGAACTTCCGCTCTGAGTGTACGGTACAAAGGGGAAATCTTTTATGTTGCTCCAGTGAAGTCAGCAGACCCACATCCATGAGGAATTTGGCCCATTCTCTTTAGAAAAAGACACGTGCCCTGTCTCCCAAGCCAGCCAGCCTCGACCAGCACAGCCAGCATAACCAAAAGCAGACGCTTCTTCTCTCAGTAAAGGTCCTTTGCAGGAGAGTTTCCCCTGATGCCAAGACTCCCTAAGGAGCAAACAAGGCCCAAACCAAATGCTTGGGTGAATCACAACGTAAGAGCGCAGTCCTATGAGGCCCTGAGCACTCTGAATTCAGACCGGGCTCAGACGGAGTTCGGAGGCCCCTCTGCAGGAGTGGTCCCTACATTATCCAACAGCTTCCTGGAGTGGGTTGTAACCCAATAGGACTGAACTGAGACACTTTTAGGATAGGCTCCCAGGCACAGTTTAAGAATATTTAATCCGCCACATGGAGCAGATCCTCTACTTCCTCCCCTTGACTGCTCCACTGAATGGTGTTCGCTCCTAAATCCATTGAACATCGCCGCTGGTCACCCAATCCCTCACTGAGGCTCGGAAAGAGTTTCGCAGCTGGCGAGCAAACAGCTCCCAGGAGAATAATTCTATATTTAGATGGAGGGTCATGGGACAGGCAGAGCACGCAGGGCAAAGCCTTTACCCTGGCAAAAGAATGTTGCAAGCACTCGACCCTCCCCCTTTCCCCACAGGACCAAACCACGCCAGAAAATAGCGGGGTTAAGAGAAGGCAGACCTGACCTATGAGGCTTTAAAATGGGAGGCTGCTCGTTTATGGCCTGGGAGGACTTCAAGGGCTCAAATAGAAGGGAACAGAGTTTCCAGCAGTTGAGATAATGCCACTAACTGTCTGTCTAGCTCTATACTCATCTCTCGAGGGAGAAAACAGAAATGGGGGCATGGCCTTTGCTTAACGTTTCCCATTGGAGCCCTGAGGACTTGGGGGGCAATCTTGAGGCTGTAATTAACAGTGTTACTGTGAGCAAAGCTACACTAGGAGAAGGAGCGTGTGTTTCTGGCACGCAAGGCTGCCTCTTCTTCCATAAAGGGGAAAAAAAAAGATAATACTTAAAAAATACAGTAATAAAGAAAAAGGATTATTTTATTCATGCATGGTGTGTTTTGCCTTGTTATTGGGGGTGTTAAGCACCACTAGGTCACCTCTTTAGGCAGTGTCCTTACCTGCTCCCTTAAAGGCGCAGTAGTCCAGGGGGACAGGAGCTCTGATTGTGCAAAAGCAGCACCTAGGCGTGAGTGCACATTTTCACACACAGCCTCATGCAAGAATGTGCCACTATGCCCTAGCAATAAGGGAAAGGGGTGGGGAAAAGCATAGGAGGATCTAGGGACCAAATTGGCGTGTGATTATGGGTTCCCAACTTGAGACACCACTAAAAGTTGCAGGGCTGGGGTTACAGAAATGGCAGAAAGGCAGCTTTGTTTACCTTTGATGTGTTGCTATAGCTAAAATCGAGGTGGACAGCAGCAGCTGCTCCCTACACTTAGAGTTTATTACTACTGTCCCACGGCGTTCATACACACACGCTCTGGGACCGTGCACACTTGAGCACAAACACACATGCACATTCCCTGCACACACATAGGGACGCGCACACGTTTTCATACGCAGAGGCAAGGAAACACTCGCTTTGCACATATCCGCATACATCCTTCCCACTGCAAACTGAAAAAAAACCAACCCCAAAACAGACTAGACCATTGTTCATTGTAATAGAGAGGAGGTTACTGGACCGATCCTCGACTAGGGGAGGGGTCTATTAGCCACGTGGTTCACATCCATTTTTCCCCTTTTCATTACACACACAAATTTCACGGTTTTTCAGAAGATACAAAGCTGTCTCCCCCTCCCCGCAAGGCATCAGAACTTCAAGGCAATGAGATACAACATATGCTGGGAATCTAAGAAGCATTTCAGCTCCTACTCTGACATGTAAACAATACAAAATTATCAGAAGGAAATACAAAGGCAGCAGCCAACACAGGCAGCTCTTTTAAGTTAAAAAACAAAAACAAAACATGTACGTATATTTTTCTTTAAACTCTTACAAAGGATTTTACAGATATCCTGGTCTCCCTTCTAAACTCTTCATTTGAACCTGAACCACAACGTCTCATCAGCCAAAACCAAAAGAAAACAAATAAAAAATTATAATATAAAAGATCAACATTACCAGGTAACTTGACCTGTTATGAAATGTACAGTTTAAACAACCCTCTACCCTCTGTTCAAGTTCTATTGTACTATAATCTTGTCAGCTTCTGTTGATTTGTTTCCCTGTGGGAGTAAATTGCAGAGGTGTAAAAAAAAAAAAAATCCCTTTAAAAACAGGTACAAGAATAAGGCAGTCAAGAAAGTCCTGTGCAGTGCTGGTAGGAAATGAGTTTAGTGGGTCTCTGTCCAGTTCTTAGTAGACAGGTGTCCATACACCACATGAACAGCCATCACAACTGGTTCGTAGTTGGCAGTCTGAGCAGAAAGACTGACTGGGGCAGAGAGACCACACACAGGCTGAGCCAAGGCGCTGGCTATTTTGGGAGTGGAGGTTGGAAAACAAACCTTGATCTGAGTTTTGCAAATGGCTCCATTCTTTATAATGCACTGAATCTCAAAGCCCAGATTCAAACACCTTGGGGACATCTGGATCCAAAGTCTGCAGCTTGAGCCCATATCAGATGGAGAATGACTTCCTTAGTCAAAGCTAGAAGGGGGACTGCCAGATCAGGACTGAAGCTGGAAGTATGGGAGTAGGAAAGTTACTAACTTTCTTGTTAGTACCCAGGCTATAATGTCAGTCTTCAGGCTTTCTGCCCCAGCCCCTTTCAACACCAGTGAATTTCCTTAACCAGTCGAATTAAGGAGGCAGAATACAGCCTTACTAGAAAACAAGCTGAACCTCTGGTCACCAAAAGCCAACCCAGTTGCCGTGCTGCGCTCTACCCACCTTTGATCACTAGGTGCTCCGAGAGCAGGCTGGATCTTTCTCCAGTCTTGGCTTGCCCAGGATAGGCAGCAGATTTTTCACAAACTGGATGGTGGTGTCGCTAGGAAACTAACTAGCACAACTGGGGCATAAATGCCACAAGTTGTGGTGAGGAAGGGAAACCTGCCCAGTGGCCTTCATTTTGTCCACAGTGGGGCAGCACAGAAGGGATGCAAGATATACTGGTCCCACTCTGTTTGCAATCTACTCTTGCTTAGGAGATCGGCCATGGTACAGCAACCTGTCCAGCAGGCAAAGCAACATACTACACAGTCTGCTGCCTCCATGCTTCCCAGAAGAGCTTTTTGGTGTTACCCTGCTGCTCAGCCAGATGGCCTTCTCATGCATCCAAGTGCCAGGGTGTCCCAGCTTCGGGTCAGCGTGAGCCCTGGCAGAAGGCTGCTGTGTACGATCCTATTGTCTTTCCTTTCAAATGAGCCTTTCTCACATCCTGCGCATGGGTGACTTTGTCCTTTCACACACAATGCCCGAAAATGGTCACTGCACCCATTCAAGTGTGCACCAGAAACTGGCTAGTTCAGTCGCTTCAGATCTGAGTCGGGTGTCCGGGGTTTGGCCCCGTTAGGCAATCCCCGAGTTAGAGCCCACCCCATGATCAGCCACACTTGTCTTTGGTTTACAGCTGGTGCTGCTCTTGCCAAAGGCAATGGGAGACGAACTGGGGAGGGAGTAGCAGAACTTGACTCCAAAACATTTGGGCCAGATTCTGATCTCATTTACAGCAGTGTGAATCCAGAGTAACCCGGTTGAAGCTCAGAGAGCTACTCCCGGTTTATACCGGCCTAACTACGTTCAGAATCTAGTCCCGAAGTATTAAAATGGTGCTAAGGAATAATGGCACCCAGAAAAAGGGAAGCTGCCCACTGCATGTCTCAGAGGGCCAGTCGGACATGATGAACTTGTCGAAGCGATTTTCCCAGAATAGCAAGGCACGTGCTTCAGAACTGCTTCTCCGTAAGGAAGAGAAGCAGGACGCTTGAGAGGTTCTTGGACACACCAGCCAGTTATGCAGCTGCTAACCCAGCATCACACGTTACTGGACAATTCCACTGCTTCCTACTGCCGACCCACCTCCAAACGAGCCAACCAGGGAGGCGAACGCTTCAGCTGCAGCGTCTCCAGCCGATAACCCTCAGTCCTTCTGGCAGTCGTCTACACCAGAGCATTGCTGCTCTCTGCCGGCTCGCAGAGCCCTGTCACACTGGGGCATCCCTCCACTGCCACACAAGGCTGGGGGCATTGCCTAGTTGATCACATGCATATAGCAAATGTTGGGGGGGGGAGACTGCCTTAGTGGCAAGCACTTTCTGGCTATCGTTCTACCCTTGCCCCCACCAAGAAGAGACACCGCCAGTTAATGATTGGACTGACCAGCTACTTTTCTAGCCCAGGGAAGGATAGAAGGAACAGATTTCAGTTAGGCTATTGGTGAGGGAGTTGTCCCATTAAAGAAAGGCTCTGGACTGGCTGAGGGGGGTGGGGAATTACCTCTCTTCCATGCTCAGAGAACGGCTTCAGATCAGGAAAAAGCAAAACCAGTAGAATTGCCATGACGATATCCTTGGGATATTTCAGGACAACTCAAGCTCCCCACCTGGAAGCATCGACGAAGAGAGGCCGAATTTGATTATCACTAGATGTTGTGCAGTGTGTGTGTGTGTGTGTGTGTGTGTGTGTGGGTGGGTCTCTTATCAATCTTCAGGGTACACGACCGTCTCTAACTGATGGGGATCAGGAAGAAACTTCCCCAGGGGGCAAGTTACCCATCACTGCAGGGGTACCAGCACCTTTCACTAAAGCAGGGGTGGCCGGCCAGGCTCAGAAACAAGGACCAGTGGTCTGATGCAGTATGACAACTCCTATGTTCCCACGTGTGGACAGGACTCCTGGGTTTTACGCCCAGCTGCTATGCTGTGTGACCTCCAACGTGCCATAAATCTCTGCTAAGTGGCATCTGGTCTAGTGGTGCCTCTCACACAGCCAAAGACTTGAAAAGTTGGGGGAGAAAAATGAACCTCATCCACAACAGTCAGACGTAACTTCTGTTGGTTCGACGTTGCTTCCAGGCAGCATCCCCTCGCCCCCCCACCCCACCCCACCCAATTGTTGTGCCCCCCTCACACCGCAGCTTTAGAGGGAGAAGGGGGCTTTCTACACAAACTCATTGGCCCCAGAATTAAATGTATACACTCTATTTCACAGGCAGTCCATTGCTAGGCGGGGGTTCTTCCCCCAACACACACGCTTTGTAGCCTGGGGGAGGTTGGAAGCTCTGAAGTTCATCTGGCAAGTTTGATGAATTTCCAGCCTCTTGCACAATCCTAGACTTCATCTTTATTATCAAAGGTGGATCTCTTTTTGGAAGGGGGTGGGAGGTGCTGTGGTTATAGGGATCCCACCGGGAGGTCAGTCCGTTCCCCTGCTCCTGCCCCCTTCTCAGACGGGGTGGACAAACTGGTAGACCAGGCGCTGGGAGATGTCAGGTTTCCGGATGATCCCTTTCTTGTAATACTGCCGGATGGAGCGGCTCAGCTTGTCATAGTTCATGGCGGGCCGGTTCTTCCGGATTCCCCATAAACGAGCCACCTGGGCAGAGTCCTCGATCTTGAATATGCCTGAGAGAGGAACAAGCAGAGAAAAAGGAGGCAATAATACAGGATGGGAGTTGAATCATAGAATATCAGGGTTGGAAGGGACCTCAGGAGGTCATCTAGTCCAACCCCCTGCTCAAAGCAGGACCAATCCCAGGGACACTGAGAGGCAGCATAGTCTAGTGGGCAGAGCACAGGACTTGGCAAAACTTGGGTTCTAGTCCCAGCTCTGACACGGCTCTGCTGGGTGGACGCTGACAAGTGATTCCCACTTTCCATGTGGCCATTTCCCCTCACACCCTTCATCTGCCTTGTAAAGTCTTTGGGGCAGGGACTCTGTGGACGTGTCTAACACAGACAATGGCAGTGAACCTCCGAGCCCAGCTCGGCAAACTCAGGCTCACATGGTTCATGCTAAGAACAGCTGTGAAGACGATCAGCATAGAATCATAGAAGATCAGGGTTGGAAGGGACTTCAGAAGGTCATCAAATCCAATCCCCTGCTCAAAGCAGGACCAATCCCCAACTAAATCAAAAGCATTGGGCTCGGAAGCCTAGGGCAGGGGGCGTTGGACTCACGGACTAGGCTGCAACATAGCTACACGTCTACAGTAGGGTGAGCTCCATGAGCCTATGCCTGTTGACCCGAGCTCAGAGACCTGCTGCCATGCGCTGGGTAGACACACCTGCAACATGCAGAGCTCGGGCTTTGATCTAGGCACTACAGGAATACAGGATCAGGAGCCCAGTTTCACCAGGAAGGAAGTTTAGGGAACGGAAAATAGAGCTTTGGTTCCCACAAACTCACTGAGGGATAGAGTTTGGGGGAAGATAATGGGAGACTCAGATTTGTGTCTATGGCAATGAGTACCTTAGTCTTACAGACAGGGAGACACCCAGGCATAGCGCCTCATTCTGATCTCACTCACAGCAGTGTAAACTGGGAGTCACTGGGCTTGATTTTCTGGGTGCAAAGAGAAGAGCAGGGCAGAAAATCTGGCCCTGTGGACTGACGGAATGACGACAGCAGAATCTGGCCCAGAGAGCTTTGGGTTGGAGCACCTGCCGGGGTGAATACTCGTGCTAGGAGACTCAACACTGTGGGGCCTAGGGGGGTTATGGCATAGATACAAAATATGGCTTTGAGTTCCCCAGGAGGAGTCAACGGCCCCCACCTTTCTCCTTATTGAGCCAGCGAATGAACCGTCCATAATGATGAGGCTTCAGCAAAAGCTCTTTGAGGAACTGCCATAGGTGGATGGGCTGGCCTGAGCAGGAGGAGTCCACCTCGCTATCCGTCCAGCTCTCGTCACCCGCTGCGGCAGAAAGGAAGCACATGCCAGCTGTTAGTCAGTCGCTACCAGCAGAGGAGCAAGTGGCTCTGGGGACTGGGAACAGAGGGAGTCTTTCCTCTTCAGCTTGCTCAGGTCATCACGACTCATCAGTGGCCAAAAATGGCTGCCGTCTGATGAGAGGAAGGATGGTTCAGTGGGCAGGGCAATAGCCTGCAACTTGGGAATCCCAGGCTGAGTTCCCTACTCTGCCACAGTCTTCCTGTGTGAACCTGGGCAAGTCACTTAGCCTTTCTGTGCCTCAGTTCCCCAGCTGTAACGTGGGGATAATAGCCCTGCCTCCCAGAAGTGTCGTAAAGACTGAGATTATCAGCTCTTTGGGATTGGGACCATCTTTTTGTTCTGTATTTATTCGGCGCCTAGCACAGCACAGTCCCGTGGCTGGCACTCCTGAGTGCTACAGTAATAATACATTAATAATAAATACACACCAGATTGTGAGGCACTCTGATATCAGGGTAATGAGGGCTATATAAGTATCTGGGATAGATCTGATAGTCATTTCCCCTTTGGGCTTGTTATTAACCAGACACATTATTGACTAATTAACCAGGCTATTATTGACTAATAAATAGTGTATTATAATTACCACTCTGAGACTTAATTACGATTAACATATTGGTCCTGATTAAGAGAGAAGCAACCCCTGAAATAACTGGGAACCCAGTCACTGAATCATTGGTTCATTGACCCTCCTGCTGCACCCCCAGCTTCCCTCCTACCCCTCCTCGCTTCCTGTCCTTGGCAAAGGTGGGAACTCACCACAGTACCGCACTTCTCCGGGCGCAGCCTTCTCCTTCATCCAGGCAGCTAGAAGGGAAGGGCATGAGCATCAGGTGAGGGGGAGCAGAATCCACCGCTACAAAGCGCACTATTCCCACGGATAACACGGTTAAGGAAACTTTGCCGCGCTCACCCCGCCTCCTCCAACTCCGCCGGCATGTACCTGATTTCCAGATGTCCAGGTGGGCGTGCAGCACGTCCCCGCACACCAGGGAGCGCTGACGGAACTGCTCCTCTGACATGGCACACAGATCCTTCCCAGACAGGTCCTGGAAAGATTTCCCGATCTGGGGTAGTCGGTACTGGTGCTCAGTCCATAGGATCCACTTCTGGACGTTTCCTGGACTCCAGTCCGCCGGATCTGTGGACGAGAAACAAAACGCCCCGCCCAGCCCTGGTGAGCAGGGTCGGGGGACACTTCTCCTCCAGAGAGCACTCTGCAAGGGTTACAGTAACAGAGAACACTGCACCCCTCCCATGCTAAAAGGACAAGGGAGCTGAGGAGCAGTACTCCCTGCCTGTTCCCCCTCCTGCATGGCTGGGGCAAGGAAACTACCCCTCCAGTTTCAATCTACTTCAACCACTGGAAACATGGATCTTTAATCCTCTCCTGGGTTCCCTGCCTCCTTCTTTGTCCCATCCCCTTGGGAACCAGATCCCTTTCCTGCCAGGGGAACGCCCCACCTGCAGAAAGTCCCTGTCTCTACTGGGAGAGACTTCAACCCCAGTCAACAGATCTCAAAACCCACAGATCATGGGGGCGTGGGGGCAGGGGAAGGGAGCATCAGAAGCACCCTTCACCTACAGCACAGGGGAGCCTCCCCAGTGCAGGCCCGGCCCAGCTGTAAGGAGCGAGTCTCTTTGCACCAAGCCCAGCAAGCGCACTTTCAAATGAACAATCCAGTCAGGAGAAGAAGACGGACCGCGTGCCCACGGGGGAAGCAACAGCAGCGTGACCTGTCCGAAGGGCTGGTTCTCCTAAAGGGGCACATTTATCCTCCGCGTGCCAAATCACTTTGTTCCCCATTGCCATTGGTTGTGAAACAGCGACACCCTCTGGAAGAGCACCTGGCTCGGGACGCCCAGCAAGGCTATGTACCCAGCAAGTGCCTACTGCATGCACACACGTAATAGAGCAAATCACCTTCCCACATGCTGCAAGGTTCAAGGCTTCAGTGGATGGAAATCAGCATAGCCATGCTGACTGCCAATTGGACCAATGTTCTTAATGCCTCGATGCAGTAGCTTTATAGATGCTTAAGAAACTCCACAGGATACAAAATATTTCAAATGCAGAGAGAGACCAGCCAGAGTTCTGCCATGGTTCTGAGCTTCCAAGCCCAAAGAGTTTGGATCTGTGATTCCGGTTCAGGCCCCGCTCCAGCATTAGAGGTAGAAACCCTGTGAGTTATTTTAGACACTGCTCCCTCCAAATATATGGGGAGATCCTCAAAGGGTGTAAATTCACATAGCTCCATTGATTTACACCAGCTAAGGAGCTGGCCCGAAGTTCCTCATGCCAGAGGAACTCATCCTAGTAAACCAAACATACCTGCCCCCAGTGGCTGTGCATTACTACTGGAGACTTTGCCACCTTTGCTCTCTGTCCCAGTGCACCTTGCAGAGTCCTTTGCAATCAGTGCAAGGCTGGGGTTAAAATGCTCAGCATGGTTTTCATGATCTAGCTGGGACTCTCTGTTTCTGGCTCCAGCCGCTTCTCCTACAGGCCCCGGCTCCCAAACCCCATCGCTGACAGCACTGTCCGTTCCGGATCTGGGTCAACGAGGTGCTGTTTGCAGGGTCCCGAGCTCGCTGCTGGGTTTGGCTCTTCAGAGAGGATGTGCACGGTGCACTTTTGCACCATTGGAGCGAGAAGGCCCTGCTCCTGCTCCCACTGAATTCAGTGAGAAAATGCCCATTGATTCAGACAGGAGGCAGCTCAGGCTCCTCTGAAGATCAGATTGCTCATTTTGGTTCATACTAAATCCTGTCAGGACTGGGGCCAGATGGCTGCAACCCTGCTGTAGGCTGCTTGTAACTCAAAGGCACTTCCCCAGATATCCCATGCCATTGCATTTCAACACGTGCACTGGATGATTTTAGAGACAGGTACGAACCACAATGCAACGTTTGGCTCCAGATTCTCAGCCCCCACACTATAAATCAAGGGTATTCGCATCGGGGGGAGAGGGGGTTTTGGTCCCTTCCCACCATGCCACGATTCCCTGGCATGACTTTTTTTTTCTCCCCCCTGTGCATGTGGTTTCACTTTCACACCTCTGCAGCCCAACCCTGCTTCCTGTTGGTGTCACTAGCAGTTTTACCATTGATGTCAAGAAAAGCAGGTTCCATCCCCTTCCCCACCACCACCCCAGAAGAATCACCTGAGAGGACAGTTCTATTAGACACTCAACATTCCACCACCAGCTCTCCCAAGTGGGAAATTAGAAAGAAAGAAAGAAAGAAAGAACAAACGAACGACCCACCCATTTGGCTGCTCCCTTCCTGACCCGCCATCCACTTGCTTAACACACATGACTTCAAAGAAACTTCTCACCCCCGGGGAAGAGATTCCCCCTGCAACCCAGTGAAATATATTTCACATTGTCATAGACATGGGAGATGGGGAAAACCTGCTAGTCCCTATGAATCCAGCTGTCCTGGCCTCTGGGGAAACCAGAATATTCTGCTAGTGGGAAGCATCTAGAAGTCTGATTTAGGACCTATGAGGCCACGTCTACACTCTTGCTACTACAGCAGCAGAATTACGGCGCTGCCGCACTGTAGCGTAAATGCTTCCTACATCAACAGAAAGGGGTTTTCTCTTGATGTAGATCATCCACCTTTCCAGTGGTTGTTGGAAGAATCCTACACTGGGGGTTAAGCCGACCCAACTACAGTGCTCTGAGTGTGAAATTTTTCACAGCCTTGGGCAATGCAGCTAGACTGACCTAAGTTTTAGGTGGAGATCAGGCCTCAGACTCTTCCACCCCCAGCCCCTACCTGTTTGAAAACTTTTGGCAGTGGCACTGCTGGGATCCAGATGTGCCAGATGCTGCCCTCTCAGGGCCTCACTCACACCCCACTCACTCTGTCGCAACCCAGCAGAACGGTTTGATGATTTAAATTTCTGTCAAATAAAAGGGTTTGAACAGAAAAAAGGAATCCGTGTGGCTGTTTTTGCTTGAGAAGTGTTGTGCCAGGGAAGGCCACAGAGGCCAGTGGGGGTGTCTTTCCTTCGACATCCCCGGCCCCTGCCCCGGACTCAGCCTGCCCTGGAGGAATCCCAGCGAGGGGTGAGGAAGGAGCCCAGCCTCCATGGCCCAGTCAGTCTTTGGCCTCTCTGCTGAGAGTGCCCACAAGGGGGACAATTAGGACCTGACCCAAAGCTCACTGAGGACAACAGAAACACTCCCACTGCCTTCCAAGGGCTTTGGGTCCAGCTGTTAATGCCGGCTGCCCTGTGGATACTAGCGTACATAGCACATCCTGGTGCTCTCTGGTAACTGTGGAGGGCCAGGAACTCTCAAGCCACTCCATGGACATCCCGGACCAAGAGCCAACAATGCTTTTCACCTGCTGCCGAGCTGAATCCAAACCAGCAAGCAAGAGGTGACAAGCTCCACAACTCAGTCTGGAGCCCCCTGAGCCTCCGGTCTCCCCACAACAAGGCACTGAGCTCTCCTTGGCCCCTTAAATCTCACACACACACACAGCCCCAGCACAAAAGTGGAGAGACAGAAGGGGCACCCACCTGCTGCAATGTTGAGGAGCTTGCAAGCTGTCTCGATGTCCTTTAGCACTTCGCCCACCACCATGCTCTGCACCTGCTCCAGCGAGTGCTCCTCCAAGTGGAGGCTCTCCTGGTAGTCCATGTCGGGGCTCAGCCCCAAGCCCTGGCTGTCGATGATGGGGCACTGCTCCGGCTCCTTCTGCCCTTCGCCCCTGCCTCCTTGGCCACTGCCCTGAGGAGTCTCCCCCAGGCCCTTGGGCACCCAGCTGGTGTCCTCTGAGTAGAGCATATCGAAGTAGTGGAGATAGAAAGTGGGCAGGGTCTGCTCGGGCGTGGCAGGGGGACTGGGGCTGTCCAGGGAGCTCCAGCTCCGGGTATCGGGGTCTTGTGCGGCGGGGGTCTTCTCCAGGCTGGTCAGCAGCAGGGCGTCCTGTGGGGCGATCCGGCCGTGAGGCAGAGCGGTCAGCCCCTGGCCTGCGCTGCCCATCACTCTGCCCGGGTGCGTCTCCAAGTCTGTCAGCCACCAAGGGGTGGAGAGAGAAACAAACCAACAAGCACCAGTCAGAAGGGGCTGGGGCTTGATAAGAATTCCTGCCTTTCTGCCCAGTGGTCAGGCACAAAGGGGGAAAGCTAAGCCTGTTAGTGGGAAAGAAGCCTCCAAAAGAGCCACTCGACGCCCGAAGAGACCCCCAGATGAAAACAGGTTAAATAGTTCTTCACAGGCCCGGGTGACTCCTTCGCTTCTGGGTCATTTGGCAATCAGGGGGTAGAAGGGGAGTGGGGAAAAGCCGACCTGCCTGGAACGATCAGATACCAAACGTGAGGGAGAGTCATCCTTGATCAGGGTGGTAACTTTCTGGAGGGGGTAGGAAGGAAAATGGTGTGAAGTAAATAAGCCCCTTGCCACAGTTGGCTGGGGTGGGGGGTGGGGGGTGAGCTGAAGCCTGTTTGGGACAATGAAGCCATCAGCCTTGGGTGGGGAACTGCGCATTCCTCGGGAAGAAATGGACACACAACCAGAGACGGGAGTGTGCCTGGGAAATCTGGTTTCTGAGCACCCTGCCTTGGACGGGGAGAGCATCTCTGCCAAGAACCTGAGCATTAGCAGGCACAGCCGTTCCCCATCACTGGGCAACGCAGGGCAGGAGAGATGCTGCTTGTGGCAGGGTTAGACAGAGCCCTGCATCTCAGGCAGAGGTTGGACTCCAGAACATTCCCCCTCACTGCTTCTGCTCCAAGCTGGGCCTCCAAACTCCTACCAGTTAAAATAACAGAGACAAGGCCCATCATAGTGGGGCAGGGACCATCTTTTTGTTCTGTGTTTGTACAGCACCTAGCGCGGTGGGGTCCTGGTCTGGGACTAGGAGTCAAAGGCACTGCAATAATACAAATCAACAACAATAATAAATAAAAAAACTGATCTGAGTGTAACCAACAGAGCAGCCCTTTACATGGGCTTCACGTCACCAGCAGGCGCAGGGCACATCTACACCAAGCAAGGAAACTGTTGCAGGGCCGCTGGACTCCACGAAACGGTTGGTTCTCTCTTGACTTTGCTACGGCTCAGAGCCTTGTAAAGCCCCTAGCATGGCTGTTGGGTGGATTTGAGGCATTGCAAGGGATTCCAAATCCTGGCTTGCTGCAATATCTTTTCACCTAGGGCCAGGTTTACAAAGGGATTTAAGCATGTAATGATGCAACTAGGCGCCTAGTGAGATTTATATAAAAGCACCTATGCAGGTTCGGCACAGAAATCCCATTTGATGTCACTGGGAGTTAGCCATGTAACCTGCTTAGGTGTTTTTCACTAGGTGCCTTGTTGCATCGTTAGGTGCCTAAACCCCTTTGTAAGCCTGGTCCCTATCGTAGACCGGGGCTGAAGGAACGTCTACACTACCTGCCAGATCGGCAGGTAGTGATCAATCTATCGCGTCTAGTGTAGATGCGATAAAATTGATCCCCGATCGCTCTGCTGTCGACTCCGGAACTCCACCGCGGGGAGAGGCAGAAGCGGAGTCGACGGAGGAGCGGCAGCGGTCAACTCGCCGCCATCCTCACGGCCAGGTAAATCGACCTAAGATACGCCCACTTCAGCTACACTATTCGCATAGCTGAAGTTGCATATATCTTAGGTCGACCCCCTCCCCCAGTGTAGACCTAGTCTGAGAGTGTTGTCCTGAAGGACACTGCTCTCCCCATGGGGATGCTCTAACAAGATCTAGGCCTCGGTGTATCCACTACTATTGCACCCAAGGGCAGCTCACACAATTACAATGCCATCGTCATGAGCTCTCCAGTCATTAGGGGCTTGATCCGAAAGCCATGGACACCAACAGTAGTTCAAACCCTAAATGAGTGAGGCACTGGCATTTCTGGCAGCACAGATCCCACAGGGATGAGCATGATATAAAAACCCTGCACAGAGTGGCTGGCGATTAGACTGAGCCCCAGTTATAAGGCAGGCACCCCATTGTTCATGTCACTTCCATGAGGAGACCCTCTGATTTCAGAATCCCTGGCACCGTTTCCATCAGACTGGAAACGCGGCATAAACATTTTTAATGGTAAGAGTAATTCACCCTTGGAACAATTTACCAAGGGTCGCGGTGGATTCTCCATTGCCAACAATTTTTAAAATCAAGATTGGCTGTTTTTCTAACAGATCTGCTCTGGGAATTATTGTGCGGGCAGTTCTTTGGTCTGTTATACGTGCGATCAGCTAGATGATCACATTGGTCCCTTCTGGCCTTGGAATCTATGAATCGGATGACAGGGCACACGGCAGGTGATGGCTCCTGGCCACGAACCCCTTCAATCCCCGTTGGCATGAACTTTTTGCACTTGTTCTTTTCTTTCCAGAGCACATGTTTAAAAGCCCAGTTCCATCTGTCTCCTGCACACAGGGAGCCCTGGACTCTGCAGAGAAGAGGAGGAGCCTGCTGCATTTCCATGGCAACCGCGGGAAATGTCTCCATCAAAAGAGAAAGCCTGATAGTGCCCTGAGAGGAGTCCTGAGGCTTTAAAGAAAAGAGCCCTGTGAAATGAGTGTGCCATTAAAAGGGCACCGTCGGGGTCAATTGTATAGCTGTTTGCACGGCCCGTGTCTTTCTTTGTATGGGGATTTCCCACCTTTTCCCCTCCTCCCCCCCCAACAAATGATTCCCTACTCTTTTTCTCAAAATACAGCAATCCAGTGCTGGTAAGGGACCCTACAATAACAAAGCAGCGTACACAGCCGGGTAATGCCAATCAATCCTACCATAATAAACCAGACCATCCAGCTCAACACATGAGTGATCCCACAAAAACAAACCAGTGCACACAGATCACAGACTGTAAGCGCTTTGGGGGCAGGGACTGTCTTTTTGTTCTGTTTATACAGCACCTAGCACACTGGCGCCATGACGGTCACTCCTGTAATACAAATAATGAACAGTAATAATGGCACACACACGTGACCCTACATAACAAAGCAGCGTGTGTACTTGTGGGCCATTGCTCCAAAGAGACCCTACAAAAACAAATCAGTCCGTGCAGCAGGCCAGCACACAAGCGACCTTGCAATAAACAAACCAACGTACACTGGAGGATGGGAAAACATCGGTGGGTAAGCAGATTTCAGTGCGATGTTTCCCAGTGGGTATTATATAAAAAAAAAAGCAGCAAGAAAAAAAATAGCAATGAAGATACTTCATTGGGTTCCTTTAACACGAAGGATGAAACGGTGAATCTCCTGAGTTTATTCAAGCCCTTCTAACCAAATAAACGTATCCTTTGTGTAGGAGAGATGTTATTTACCAAAGTGTTCTGTACTGCGTGTTACTATCTTTGTACATTTTTCAACGTGCCAAGAAAATTTCATTGCCATTCTGCTGCTTCTAGCGAATGGGCTGGTCCCATGTCCACTCCCTGCAGTCAGTGATGGCTGGTAAATAAGAGATAATTAAATGTCATTAATAGCCGCAAGCTAGACTCCCATTAACCACAGATTTGCCAGTGGAAAGGGTGGGGATGGGAGGAAGGAGGAGACATCTGGAAGATTTACATTGTTACAGTTAAACTCATCCTTCAGACAAAGCCAGGAACGAAGTCTGCAACGATTTTAACAGCAGCAATGCTTAACACTTCCCTGGGGCCTTGCATCTCCCATGTGCTTCACAAAGGTTCCCCAATTATCCCCAGGAGGGAAGTTTTATTATCCTTGGGCCAGGGCCTCCACTACTGTAAATAATTTCTCCATTGAAGTCAAGTCCTGGCCCCCTGAACTAAATATAGGGCAACGGAGACACTGGGAGATTAAACGACTTGCCCACGGTCATGCAAAATAAGTGGCGGAGTTGGGGTTAGACCACAGGAGGTCCTGGCGCCAAATCCTATGCACTGACCACTATGCCATCCCGCTGCTCCTTTCTGGCCTCAGAATCCCAAAAGGCCAACATTTCCCAAGGGCTTTTTGCGGCACATAACTGAAAGCCCAATTTTTGAAAACAAACCTCTTCCTACACCATGTGCAAAGGAGGCATTCCACAGCGATGGCCAGATTTTCCAAAGACTTAGCACTCAAGGGCCCCCCTAGCCTGCTGGGCTCTTCTGAAAAACCTGGCTCCAAATGCTTCAGTGCTTGTATTCCAAAAAAGAAAACGTATACAGCCTGGCCCGCTCACAAGCAACCCTACGATAACAAGCCAGTGTGTGGCTCCCACTGCTCACAAGAAACCCCGGCTACAGTACGAAACCCAGTGCATGCAACCCTAGCCTTAACAGGCAACGGTGCAACCATCATTCAAGGACAGCCCTACTAAACAGCTACCATCAAACCCTTGAAGGCAGTAACTACTTTTGCGCACGGGTCTCAGATGCTGCATTGTAACAGTGCTGAACCAACTAACGAGCAGGAAGAGGCTGACTATATGAGGAGCTTCTGCTCTTGTGTATACACTATAAACACATTCAGGTTTGTGAGGGTATTACGGTCATAGGGGCCCAGGTAAGTCCCTAGCACATATAGCTAAACAGATATACACACATGCCATGCAAATACCCCCACACGCATATATTCGCACAACGCAATCACATACCCACACAGAGTTAGAGCCCAGCTAGCATCGATAGCCCCGGCTCATGGACGGGAAATGGAGCTATGCTGATTTATGTCAAGTGGGGGTCTGGCCCCATAGACTTTAATAATCAATAGCCCTGAGGGATACAGAAATACTAGGCTGCCTTTAAGTGGCGAATTTTGCTCAGACAGGAGACTTTTAGAAACGTCGGAATGTCACAGCGGCCCCGGAAGCAGGCTTGGCCTTTCTGATCAGGCACCCAGTAAGGTGATCCTCCGCAGAGCAGGTGCTAACCCCCCTGCTGCCCAGCAAATATTGCATTTTCTTTGATGCTCCGGAGGCCAGAACTGGGGAGTCCCTAGGTAGGGGGGCCCACGCCTCCCAAGAGGCACCAGGTTTCCCTGAGAGATGCTGCGCAGTTCCAAACCTCTGGTTTATTTGCTCTGGATTAGATGAAGACTTTAAGAGATCAGCCTTAAATCCAGCCCCATGCTGCTCCCTGCACAAAAGGGAAGCTGGTAACAGCTTGCGAGGCCCTAGAAAGCCCTTTGCAAACCCGAGATGGTGTGGTGCTCCTTGGAAGTGGGATTAGATCCCGGCACCACCTTCCCCACAAGCAGAGGGCTAAATAAATTTAAAAAGTGCATGCAGTTATGTTCCTGGGCTCTGCAACAATGGCAGATCAGACCGCTGCAGCCTGCTTGTCCCTTCCCCTGGATCTCTGTCTTCCCCTTACTAATTCCAAGCTTCTCTGCCCAAGTTCTCTCCAGGCCCTAAGCAAAACAGCGTTTGGTGTACTCGGCGTCTGCAACAACGTGCATTCACGCACAGCAGCTGTCCCAGACATCTTGCAAGCCTGGGTTGCCACAACCAGGGCAAAGTCTAGCCCTCAGGTCTGGCTAAACTGGTTGCAGTCTGCAGCAGTTCTCACTCCTCCATGTACACAAAGCATTTGCAGCGGCAGCAGCTCAGCCATACCTCCCCATTCTATCCCATAATGCAGTTTTACTTACTACCCCAAAGTCGCTGGGGCCAGATCTCCAGCTGGTGTCAACTGGGGAAGCTCCATTGAAGTCAATGGCATGATGCTGATTGACACCAGCAGAGAATCTGGCCAACTGATTCCAGTAACAGTGCTGGGTACTACAAGAAAGGAGATCAGGAGTGCTAGGAGGGACATGTTCCTACATCTGTGTTTGTGAGGGAGATGCAGGGAGCCCTGTTCTCTAAACCATTATAAAGTCTCTGATGCAAGAGCCACTGCAAAAACGCACACCTGATTACTGCCCAGTAGTCACGGTATTCACGCTAGCAGCCGCACATCAAACAGACAGACAGATTGAGGCAAAACCAGCACAACTGGTGCCAATTGGAGGCTCTAAGGCCTAAGGGGCATTGCCAAGTTTGGGGACAGAGGACAAAGAAAGAAGGTGAAACTTCTAACTAATCAGCCCTGCCCTTTCCTTCCACCCCACCCCACCACCCCTGGCTGGGAAATTGTAGGCCAGAGCCCCTGGGAAACAGAACCTGGCCAGGAGCAGAACCTCTGGGCTGTGGGAGAGAAAAGCCTGAGTAATCATCTGACAAAATGTGCTGTACTCTAAGGGTGGGGACCTTTGTTTGATTTTCTCTGGCTTTGGCACCCAGGAGGCTGCTGCTGAGGCCTTTATGGGCTAGGTGGGGAAATATTTACTCTGAGAAGCTGCTTTGAGCAAGAGCGAAACAACAGGAGAAGGAGGGACCAACTGCAGGGAAAGCTCAACTTTCCTCTCGCACGTCCACTCCTGAACAGCATCTACCCAAGATGTCAAACCGCAGCCCTGCTTCCAAGGCCAGGGAGTCGCACGGAGGCTGGGTTTGCAGCTCAGGGCTCCTCAGTCAGCTTGTATATACTGATACAAGGGTGAAGAACCCCACTCCCCCACTGGAATACATCAACCAAGCTCCTTCAGGGTCAATGACGGACGCCAAGCTAGTGTACAGTGGAGTCAATGCTAATGTAGTCTATAAAGCTATGTCAAGTTATGGCCCATGTCTGAAAACTGGGCCCAGGATTTTTAGTTTCTAAGGCCATGCTCTCTCTTTCCTTGGTTTGTCTGCTTTCTTTTCATCTCACATCCCCTCTGTCCTTGACTGCCTTTTCCCCCTTGCATTTATTCACTGTTCCCTCACTTGCATTATCCCTTTCCCCTTCCTCCAGCCTCACACATCTCTTTAGCCTCGGAGACCTCGACCCCTATTTAATGCTAGAAGTTAGTTCTGCAGCTAATGTGTGTGGGGGGGTGTTTTCTCCACCCCTCTAATTTCTCCCAGCCGAGCAGCTGCAGAGACAGCATTCAAGCTCAGGGCATGAGCAAACAGTTGTTAATCACAAAAAGGGTGTGGTTCTTTCTGCTTCTTTGTCCTCTGCCCCAGCACCTTGGAGAGATCTTTAGATCAGTGCCAAGTCTCTCCCCCCTCACCCCCCACTGGTGTCAAAGGCAATTCTGGGATTTGGCCCAGAGTTCATGGAGCAAAAGACTATGGTAGGGAACCCAAAGGCCACTGCACTCCCTAGCTAAATTCCAGTGTAAATTCTAACAAACTTGGAGAGAGCAGAATCCACCCAGGACCACCACCCTCAGCTACGTCCGGTAATTATCTGTCTCCTGTCACCGTAGTATCTGAGTGCCTCACAGCATAGTTCGCTGGCTGAGCTAAGAGAGGTGTATGGCTGTCATTGCAAGGCACAGATTAGCTGTCGGAGTCCAACCCCTCCTGAAACCAGCAGCCTATAGCCATGACCCATGCTGTCATGGCTACTTATGCTCGCAGTAGCTCAATGAGAACTAGCGCTAGTATGCGGGGGTTTGCCTCCTGAGCCGGGCGTGTACACAGGATGGCTCAGACAAAACTGGGGAGCTGGTAGATATGTTTGGGGAAGGGGAGCTGAGCCCCCCTCTAGCCTAGTCACCTGCCACCTATGTGTAGCAGTGTCCACAGGGGATCTGACGACAGATTCACATCCTGGCTTGCTGGGCATGTCATTTGCTAAGTAGACAAGCCCTGTGACAACAAATGGGCATCAGGGCTCGGTGCATCAGGCAGCTGTAATAAAAGTTTAAAGAGAGTCTCAGCTGGGATCATTCCTTTGACTAAATGGTTCCAGCACGTTAATTACAAAAGTCACCATGACCCCATCGAGGAGCACTGGTATGTAGCACTCAAATATGTCTCTATTTTAACTCTCTCTTTTCTATTTCCTTTTCCTCTTCTTCCTCTCTTCTTTCCCTTATGGTTATACACTCTAGTCTCTAGGAGAAGAACTTTGCCACGGCGGATTCAAGTATCCAAGCAAGAAAGGAAACAATTAAGGCATTAACTCTTACAACCTTTAAAAATAAACTGTCACCAAGTTATAAAAATCCCTCAAGGCCTGAGGGTTTCTGAGATCGAGCTGCTGCCTTAACAACAATTTTTGGTGTCTTTCCCTAGCACAGAAAGCTTGAAGCGTGCGGAAAGCCCTAACGTGCCACTGTAGCGTTTTAAGAGTAGGCATAGCCTCGGTTGCATTTAATGATCCCTTTTAATACCCTAAACAATTCCCCTCTTTGGTATTTCCTCCCTTTATTACCTGCAGACAGTTATGTTCCACTTCAGCTGTTTGCCAAACTCTACAAGAGCTGGGGGGAGATCAGAACCACAACTTAAAGTGTCACTGTAAAAAAAAAAATCAGTGTAAAAATTGCATCAAGGGGCTCCTGACTTGCTTCTCAGTATCTCCAGACCAACTGGGCTCCATTTACAAGTAGAAAGGTCCTGGGCCAGATCTCCAGCTAGTATAAACCAGCATAGTTCTACTGGCTACAGGGAGCTACACTGATCTGCATCCCCATCCCATTGTTTGCAACTGCCAGCCCTTGGATCTGAGAGTCAAGCTGGGGTATTTCCTTCTTATGCATCACAATCAGGCATGAAGGGTCTGCAGGTCAAATTCTGCTTTCTCTGACATCAGTGCAAACCCCCTTGCCATCACTGGGTGTGCACAGGTGCGCCAATTAACTCTGATATTGGAATTTTGCAAACAGGGCAGGTGAAGGTGCATGAGGAGTTGAGTCCAGCTTGCTCACTCTTAGCTGTGCCAGTGTGGCAGGGCTAACAGGTGTTTAATATGGTAAAGTAGGTTCATCAGCTCTGGCTCTAAATATTTACCAAGAGCTGATCCGTGGGAAAGAAGGGGCCATTTTTCCACAGTCATTTGACAAACAGAATCACACCTTAAAGTGTGAAATAGATTGTAAATGGTGTTAAAAGAAAAACCTGCAAGCTGTTTATCATGTTGATGACATCAGCCTAGCCATGTGCAGGTGAGTTCCAGCTGTACCCTCATTCTCCTCTGATATGCCCATGTAATTCCCATGAACTCTAATGTGATGCGTGCCTTTGATAGGAAGAAAGATCCCACATGACAACTGCATGCAGCTTAAAACACGGGCCACCATTTTTTCCAAGCCATTGCAGAAAAAAATTCAGTAGAAAGCTCTTGCAACAAAAAGCGTCCCTCTTCCCACCCCACCCCCACCACCATCACCTTCAACACACCCTCCATCAGTATGGAGGGAGTGGAAGGTCTCTGCCAGCAGAGAAAAGCTGTAGCAAGACTGAGAATAAGAGATTCCCCCCTTCTCCTTGACTTCATTAGGAGTTTTGCCTGAGCAAGGACTTTGGGGTGGGGTGGGGCCTTTTTACCCTTCTATAGTACCTTCCCACTAAGGAGCTCACTATATAAAAGCATTAATGGATAGCCGACTAAAGAAAAAACGAGGCAGCGGTGGGATATTCCAGTTGGTGAGATACCACTGGAGATATCAGGGCACTAAGATTCTAGATGCGAAGTTTAGCTCTGCTAGCCCAGGAGCAGGGATGGTTCCTAAACCGAATCCTGCAGCAGGGACTAACGCTGTGCAAAATGTTTGCAACGCCAAAGCTCCAAAGCAGGGGAAGCTCATTTGTTTTGGAGGCTCCAAACACCAGACTCGCTCCCACGGCTCAGAGAGCTTTGCTGAGACTCTTGGGCCTGCAGAGAGAACCCAGGTGCAGCCCACGACTAAGCAAAACCCAGCTAGATGAGAATGTACAACAGCTGGCATGTCATACATCCACGGGGATGCTAATCAGGGCCACGCAAGCATGGCTGCTTCGAAGAAGGGCACCAGCCAATTGCAGGGTGCGAGGCAACAAAGCCAAAGAAAAATCATGTGATTTTTGCATATAATGCTCAGCCTGATTTCGCTAGGACACCAGCAACACTCTGCTTCTTGTTCAGCTGGCTGGAAACCCACCAGGAATGAACACTTCACTCTCGCTCACTCAACTCTCCCGCTCAAATAGGGAAAGGTGCCCCCAAGAGGCAGGGGGACTTACATTGGGACACAGCTAGTGCCAAATCGTTCCCAAACATTTTGCCGGATCGCTTTTGGGAGTGTCTGCTGAATGAGCCAATGGGAGTTTTAGCATTCACTTTAACGAAAGCTGGACTGTGGCTCTCAGAGGTATGCCCAAACCTCAGCTCTAATAATCTTTTGGGGGAAATTTGGATCTGAACAGTGTGCTGCAGGTCCAACTCCGTGCAGAACATCAATACACATAAGGCCTACGGGAGGTAGTGTGACCTAGTGGACAGAGCACTAGACTGGGACTCAGTAGACCTGGGTTCTGTTCACAGCTCAGCACTTTGGCAAGTCATTTCACCCCCGGGGCTTCTGTTTCTCTCTCTGTGAAGTGGGGAGAATGGTTCGAACCTTCTTTGTAAAGTGCTTTGAGATCTCTGTATGACTAAGAGATAGGTATTATTTGTATTATCATGATCCTCCTCCGATGAGTCAATGAGATCTTTGATATTGACTTCAACAGACTTGGGATCAAGCCCTTTGAAAGCAAAGAACAAACCTACCTGAAACAATGAGCTCATTAATTAAAATTAAATCCGCAGCGAAACAGGTTGGGTTAGGGCAAGCTCAGATAGCACTCCCAACTGTTGTCGACTGCATGCAAACAGGCAGAAGTGTTAAGTAGAGGACAGGAATAATATTTAACATTTGGTGGCACCTTTCATCTATGGATCTCAAAGCACTTGGCAAAAGTTATGTCCATTTTGCAGAAGGGGAAACTGAGGCCTGGGAACATGTGGGATTGTAGGAAACCTCGACAATCTTTGGGGTTTCACAAAACTTGTTTGTTTCCCTAGGCTCTCTCTCTCACCTTCATTGAACTAACAACAGCCCAGAAATCAGGGAGCGTTCCAAAACCAGATTCCAGTTCTGTGTCTCCGACCCTCCTGTAGCAGGAAGTTTTAGACCTCTCAGCAATGAAAGCGGAGAGACCGCACACTGGAGAAGAACCTGGCGTATTTTAGCAGCCCATGTGGGATTAAGGGAGCCAAAGTGGTCTTTAACGCTGCTGTCTCTTTCCAGCATCCATAAATGCTTTTGGAGAAGACAGGTATATCCCACTGTCAGGCAAATCAAAGTGGATAAAATCAGATTGAGCCTGAACCTTTGACCAAACTACATTTCTCCCCCGCCCACCCCTCCAGTTCTTTCATCCCTATGCTGGCTCTGTATTTTGGGGTCCAGTTAGGAACATAACTGGAAAAATCATGAGGAAGAAAGGCCGTTTCCTCTGTATTTTGAGCCCCAGCAAGAGGGAAGATCCCCAGAAATTTCACAAGGGAGCCCATTCTTTCTAGTTTTCCAGCCCAATCCTGCAGACCTGGTGGGTACAAAGAAGCTTTGGATTAAAGTATCCAAATTTATGGATGTTGTTGGAACATGTCTGAAGCCCCCATAGGATAGGAGAATGTTAATAGACTGCTCCTATGGAGGGTTTTTTGTTTTTTAAAATAGAAGGAGACTTTGGAAAGGAACTCAGCAAACACATCACAAAGGCTAAAAATAATATTTAACATTTGGTGGCACCTTTCATCTATGGATCTCAAAGCACTTGGCAAAAGTTATGTCCATTTTGCAGAAGGGGAAACTGAGGCACGGAGCATTTAAGTGACTTGCCCAAAGTCACACACGGAGTGAATGCCAAAGTTAGGAACCCAGGAGTCTGGCTTCTCGGTCTGACGGTTTAAGCAGAAGACAACACTGCCTCTCATTAAAAAAAACAAAATAATTATATATGAAAAAAATATTACTAGCTCTTTCTTTCTCTCTGTGCCCAAAGAGAGCAGGACAAAGTTACCAGCCCCCCTAATGTGGCCCTTTGGAGATCCATCCTGCCTTCCCGTGTCCTCAGCACTGGCCCAATGGCTCAGCTCTGGAGAGCACCCAGCACTTCATTCTCAGAGGGCTAAAGGGAGACGGAGGAACAACTGCCTGCGGGAGGCAGGCCAGTGAGAGCACGAGGTAGGTAAATGTATCAATGAGGAGGATGCCTCAAGGCATTAGGCTCCAAGGAACATTAGCTGAACTGCTTTGCATAGTAAGAATGCGGGTGACGGGGCAGCCGGGGCTCTCTCTCCTTGTGCCAAGTTTCTGGTGCTGCCTGGGAAGGGCCACATGACAAAGGCAGGTCCCGGGCATGTTTTCTCCTGTACCCAGAGGCTAATGGTCCAATTTATGACCCCGTTGCAGCAGGGAGCGAGGAAGCAGCCTTGCCAGCAGGGGGATTCCAAGCCCCATTGTCCAGCTGATCCCCTCCTTGAGCTGTTCCCACAGGGCAGGAGAGAGGCAGGGCTGGGACCCCATAGCCCCATTAAGGCACAGTCCTCCATTTGGATGTCAGAGTTCATGAGGGCCTGACAGTTCTCCTCTTGCACCCTCCCCCCTGGGGGAGACATTTGAGACCATGCCCATGGAGCGGAGCATTTGGCAGGGGGGCTGGCAGAGAGCAGAGGGAGCCTAGGATTGCCAACAGACCTGAATTATAAGGGACAGCCCTTCTTTAAATAAAAAATCGCCTGTCCCTTACTAAATCAGGCCGGGACGCCTTTTATCCCAGGCCACTCCAGTGGCGCTTACCCCCGGCTGCAATACGGGATCAAAGGCATCCTGGACCGATTTAGAATGCGACGGGGAGGCTGCTGGTGATGTGACCTGGCACGCAAGGTCGCGACGCCACTCAAAGTTGGCCCAGCACCCCTGCCCCCAGCAGGCACATCCCGGATTTTTGAAAGACAACATTGGCAACGCTGAAGGACCCAATTTCGAGACTCTCTGCGTATCACATAGGCCAGTGCCCCAGCTCTCTGAGCCTGCACCATGCCGTGAGCCCAAGGGATCTGGCGGGCCACAGAGATCTCAACGATCCCCAATTGCAGGGGTGGATTTGCAGGTGTCGCCCTTGGTAACTGGTTCAGCAGCCCCCAAGGCTGGCCTTACGCACGGTCGTAAGAGTCCCAGGGGGAGAGAGCCGAGGGCTGAGCTGCTTGGCCCTGCCTACTTCTCCCACACATTTCCTCCCCAGTTGGGACCAGCTGGTCAGAGAAGTGAGAGCGTCTAACCTGGGAGCAATGACACAAGGCCTCTGAAGCCCAGAGACTCAGGTCAGCTAAGGACCAAGAGAGGCAGAAGCTTTTGCAAAACTCGCCTGCAACTCTTGAGTCTGCAAACCTTGGCCTGGAAAGATTTGCAAATGAGCACCCCAGGGAAGACTCAAGTTTCCACCCATTGTGCAAGTTCTCCCCATGTCCATGCTCACCTCCCAAAGCTCACCTGTTAAATTATCCCTCCCCACTCCCCTGATCCTCCCCCCCGACCTCTCAGCAGGAGTTCTCCAAAGACCCAGTGGCTGGCTCAGCTGTCCTCTCTACAGCAGCCTTTGCTCTACAAAACTGCTGCAACGACAGCCAGCCTTAGCTCTCCCCAACCTCAGGCCTTGGCTCTGGTCCCGTGGTCGCTATGCCACCTCCACAGGAGGCTGCACAACAGCACCCCTAGTGGCCAGGGTCCTCAGGTACATCAGCAATCACGCCCCTGCTGTCTGTGAAACGTCCTGCTTGGATCCAGGGTTTTGGTTCAGCTGCTCAGTATGAATTCAATGTGCCCTCCGAGTCTGTTTGGAACTGGAGTCTGTGTCTGGGCCCATCCCTGCTCTCCAGCTTCCCCTATCTACACAGCTCCCCCCAGCCACCCGGAAAGAGAACCCCACCTCTTCCACAGCCTCCATCCTCATCCCAGATAAACCCTCTCTCCCAAATAAGGGTGACAAGTTGCCAAAGCTCCCATGTGGGAGATTTAGCTGGAGACCCCTTCACATTTTACCTCACACTGGCTCCCACGAATACAAGGGCCAGGAAAACTCAGTCGGGCCAGATCACCATTCCCAATGGAGTACAATAATCCCTGCTTTATCCTGCTGCTCCTCACCAACTGACTTTGAGGTTATCTCTCAGTTCCTTTCTTCTCACCTTGTGCTGGACACATGCGCTCCAGACCCCTGTCTGACAAGAGCATGGGGTTACTAGGATACCACTGGCCCTGACGTCCCAAGGAGACAGGCACTCTAGAAATACTATGGGTTACCTCGGATTCACTGGAATCGGCCTGAGGACAGAGTCAGCTTCATCTGATTGTGAATGGGGAGCACCTGGAAATGAAGGCTGACAAAGTCCAGCAGGTTGGGTACGAAATAATTACCAGCCTGTTTGCTCTGCCAGCCAGACATCTGGTGGCGAGAAGGAAATGAGATGGTTTTATTGGGGGCCATCAGATTAACTATGAAAGTGGATTCTAGGTGTTCCCGTAACCAAACAGGGCTAAGGGAGAAGGGGCCACAGTAAACCAACCCAGCACAACCTCACGGAAGGCAGCTCACAGCCAAGGTTTCCACAAGTGATTAGTGATTCCAGGTGCCTCCATTTTGGGGTGCTTATCTTGAAATACCTTGAAGGGGCCTGGGTGCCAGAGGGTTCAGCACAGTCTGTAAAAATCCATCCGTCTCTCACACACGTGGACAAACTCCCTCTCTTTAAGGCTGTTTGAGGGGGGACCGGGGGCAGAATTTGGCCCGTGATGTTCAGGACTCATAAGCTCTTCATTTGAGAGCTGTCCCTGGTTCTGGATCCAGGGGGGTTCTGAGCATGCTGAATTGAGAACAGGGGTGCGAGGCATACTAGGCCTGGCTTTTTGCTCCAGGATGGAACGAGCGGCATACACGATCAAACAACATCCTGTACCCTCAGGGTTGTGGGGTCACCTCCCAGACAGCACAAAACTGACATGGGCCAGTACAACGCCAACAACGTACTGTGAGGTTCGGGAGTCCCTCAAACACTGTAGCCTCACAGACTTAAGTGATCCAGACCTGTCCTGTTCACTCAGTGCATCTCCTGGACATGGGAAGAGCCCGGACTATAGACAGGCTGGTTGGACTGATTTCAGCAGTGGAGTACTGTTGGTGATCTGTATGTCTTGTCTAGGTTTTCTCCACTTCACGGGGGCGGGGAAGGATAGGAATCTCAGGATATAGAATCCAATCTAGTTCCCTCCCTTTCTCTCCTTTTCCTAAGAAACGGTCACAGCTGTATCCCCTTTGTGCCCCGAAAGCTTTAGTGTCAATGCGCTGTATTGATCTCTGATGCAAACTCCACTGACTGCCAGGGAGGCACATGGCCTGTTAAGGATGGTAGGGAAATATGTCTGGGTGCTGTTGCATTTAGGACTTTGAGAAAAGATTTTTCCTTTCTCTTCTGTCCTTCCATCTTTCATTGAACCTTGCAGACAGCCTTCCTCCTGGGCAAGTCTCTTCCTAGCTGACTTTTCCACAAGTTATCGTTGGGGTATTAAAAAGAGAACACAGATCAGTGTTCCTTCCCCGCCCCCTCCAACGACGGCAAATACACTGATCCCCACTCATTTACCTCCACCCGATGCAGAGACTCTTGGGTGACGGAGCCCCTGTTCGGTGCCGTCTTTGATGTTCACACAGATTTCTGCAGCCCGGGTCAAGCCGCCCTCTCCACCTGCCGTCTCTCCATTCCCACTGGGAGGTGAACAGCAGAAAGGGGAGGGAAGTGGCGAGCTGACCGTCTTAATTAAGCACCGACCTGTGTGTCCCAGGGGAGCGGTGGAGCTTGGTGTTCCCCATCAAAATCCAGAGAGCCCCTATTTATATCAGCACATGCCTCCCCCTGCAAGTCGCTTGCCCCGCAGAGACGCCTGCCCATGAGAAAGCCGGTATTGTAAGGGATTTGGCATCAGAGGTGTCATTTGTGTTTCACTAACCGAGCATAACCATAAAAATCCCCAGACACAGAGCCAATTTGCCTTTGGCACTGAAAAACGTGAAGGGCAGCCCCGAGACACAGGCGGTCTGATTAAAAGGGTTAACAGCACCCACTGTCCTTTTACAAATACGCCCCCAGCCGTTTGCATGCCCAGGTTAGCTAAGCCAGTCACTGAAACCTGGCGATCTGTATACCAACAATTGTCATTATTTATATAACCGGGTATCTAACAATACTTAACCCTTCTATAGACCATCTACACGAGGTTCTCCAAGGGCACTTATTTAATCAATGCACATAATTATATCAATTAAGCCCTTGCATACTCCCAGACACAAGCGTTATTGTCTAAATTTCATAGCTGGGTAAACTGAGGCATGGTTGTTTTTTTAAGTCAGTGGTCATATAGCAATGCAGCTAGATACAGAACCCAGGAGTCCTGACCCCCCCAGTCCCTCATTCTAATTTCTGAAGGCACCAATGAGAGTTAGATGCCGACTCCCATTGACTTTCAGAAGGAGTTGGGTACTAATTCCCATTTGTGTTTTTGGATATTCCCCCCCTAGGATTGTAGGGCTCATCTACTGGATCAATATCTTTTCCCGAGGAGTGGCTGATCCCAGCTGCTTCAGAGGAAGGTGCAAGAAATCCTGAAGTAGGAAGTTTTGGGATAACCTGGAATATCTCAGAACCACCCCAGATATTTCACCAGGTCATTCAAAACAAGGGGGAGAAAAGGCCAGGTGACCACGTCACAGAATCAGCCAGCTGACCTCAGATGACACAGGACAGAGACGAGAGAGCAAGGGCTGGATCAGAGCAGAGATGGAACAGACCTAGGAGATCTTAGGGTCCGGGTGTACCCTCCAACACCATGGAGGGTAAGTCACACATAACACTGAAGCGAGACTATCTTAGCCGGACTTACCCGTTAGGCGTGCAGAGATGTGCAGGTTCTCAGCTGTAGCATCGATCCAAAAAGAAGGCTAGAAAAGTTCTTCCCCGTCCCTTCAGCGTCTCAGGCAGGCATGGGGAGGGGACAGAGAGGCGGATTGGGGGTGCAAGACTTGGCTCGTGGGGAATGCTGGGTAGGGGGGTGGGATGAGAGCCCTACCCCTGCATCACTCACCCGGACACTGTTTGCAGGAGGCCGAGTGTGCCGAGAAGCATCAGCCCTCTGAGAAGTGCCACCAGAAGAGACCTCCACGGGATGGAGGAGGCGTGGGAAAGAAGCGGTGGGCTATGGAGAAATGCACTCAGCTAAAGGCATCTGTCTCTAGGTATGTACCCTGACGCTGAGCGCTAGAATGCAAAGTGTTCAGCAAATGCCTCCTTTGCCCATTATATCTAATTCCTTCCTTATTTACCTGAACAAACAAGCAGTGTGCTTACCTCAGCTGGAGGTGTTTGAATAACCTAGCCCAGGGTTAACCCTTTAGGGGGATGATCCTTCATGCACGTGCCCTTGTTGGGACTCAGAGCTGGGAATCTTTCCCCGTCCCCCCTTGCCCACCCTCCCCACAACACCACTGCCTTGCCCGTCTAACCTTTAACCCCTTCAAAACCGCTGCCAGTATGATGGACCCTGGCTGCCAGCCCTGTTCAAGAGAGGAGACCCAGGGTCCTCATAGGCTGGTGTGGAAGGGGGATAAGAAGGTTCCTTGCTACGTACCCCCAGATTACGTGGGCGGCTTGGAAGGGAGGCCCTTCACTGTTGTGAGGGCACCAACACCCACTGGTGCCATGGGGTCAGTGCTGCCCAGCTGGGTGACATACAGAGCCCCTTCTCCTGACTCTAGTGGAGCCTCTAATCCTAAAAGTCTCCTCTAGCTCTGTTGCACCCTTTGGCGCAGAACCATCTCCTCCGATTCTGTTGGCTCCTCTTCACATAGATCCACTCCCCTTCCGGTCTCACGGGCCCAGTTCTTTCTTTGGAACATGAGCTACAAAACGCGATAAAGCTATCCCCGCGCAACAGATGCTGAGGGGCCCAAGCTGAATGGCAGCAAATTCAGAATTAAGGCTTCTGCAGCCACCCCTTAATCAACTCAAGTGTCCCCAGCACTGCAGAGCCCTGCTCCGGTGTGTGACGTGACTGGGCCCGCCGCTAAGGGGTAAATGGTAATCAGCAATTATACACTGCATGTCTACAGTATCATCCCTGCTTAGCTCTTCACCCACTGAATTGCTGCTGCATATGGGACAGACTATGGCAGCTGATTGACAGGATAGGGCTGGGGAGCGAAGACGAATACTGGGTCTGAGTCTCCCACACCAGGGCGAGTCAAAAGCAACTCCGCGAAAGCCAGAGGAATCAAGCCAAATGGCGAGAGGTAGCTCAGGCCCACTGCATCCAGCTGAAACCCCAAGGAAAAATGAGCTTGGGAGGACGTACATAGCTATATCGCAATTCAGCCCGGACACCAGGGGCAGAGTAAGTCCTGCAACAGATGTCTGGATTGGCATCGGCCCATCTATTGCACTTACCGGCAGCATCCCACATCCTTCTAACCAATTCTCAGGATCATGAGTGCAGAAGTCTTAGCCCCCTGCTCCCGCTCACCCAAGCTTTTATCGGAGCCCTGCTTTCCAAGCAAGGCTCCATCTTTGCTTCTTCAGGCTGATGCAAGTCCCATCCCTAGTAACTGTCCAGCCAGCCAGCGCAGAGGCTCTGCGAATGATAAGCACTGCAGGGCACACACGGCTGATAGGCTCACAGATGTTTGTTTACATCCTTGAGCGCACACCTCCCCTCGTCCCAGTCACAAGAAGCGCTCGCCTCATGGGCTGACACATCAAACAAAAGTATGCATGGCACACGCCAGGTGAGCACATACTATTTGCACATGCACGGACACCCAGTGTACCCAGACACAGAGGCTACGCATGCAGACATATGAGAGCCGTATAGACACTTACAGCTGCTATACACAGACACAAGTACAACTGCAGGTGTAAACAGGTCCACGTGTGCAAAAGCTCAGGCCACATATCAAGGGCCAGATACAGACAAATCCTTACATACACTTACAAGCAAGTGTAGACCTATACCTGGATTCACACAAGCAAGCAAGTTCATCTGTAACCATCCCCAGGGTTCCATATATACAGACAGGCTCACATATTCATGCACGTGCAAAGGTCATACACAGCACATTCATATGCACATGGAGAGATGCATAAGGACACAAACAGAGACGTCCATAGAATATATAAATATGCAGCTCCATATAAACTACAGATCGGTGCGTATGTGAGAACAATGACACACAAATCCAAATCTATATAAGAACAGGTGCAAGTATGTACACATGTACGTACGAACACACACACGTGTAGATACACACACACGTACACGTGGGTAGATACAGACCAACATCCAGGAAAATAAAAGCAAGCCCAGATGTAGGCACCAACACATGTGGTTAGGGTGACCAGATGTCTCGATTTTATAGGGACAGTCCCGATTTTGGGGTCTTTTTCTTATATACGCTCCTATTACCTCCCACCTCCTGTCCTGATTTTTCACATTTGCTGTCTGGTCACCCTACATGTGGTCCATAGACACAGCAGCGAATCCTTCTGGACATACACATATATGTGTGCACAGACACACCTGTACACACGTCTAGACATGCTGAGCACAGTTCCCAGCACACAAACCACTTTAGTCATCCCTCCCCCCACCCACCACCATGCTTATGTAGGAAGCAAATATTCCCAAGACCTTAACAAGGCAATTGCTCTAGGCCCATCATCAACAGATAACACTTCTCAAAAGAAAAGGGCTGTCCCCTTGGATCCCCTCCCCTTTCAGCACTCAGAAGAGTTTAGCTGTCTGACGATTAAACCAGCCTAAACAGCCAGGGCTGGCATAGCAGGGGCTGAGGCTTGGCTGCCCTGTGGTGCTGGGGCCACCACTTCCAACAGTAGCAGTTAGCAGGCGCTCCCACTCAGAGCCACATTCCAAGGAGCTCTCGTCCCTTTAGTCAATCTTTTCCTTCCCAGCAGCAATCCCGTCCTGCCCCATTCTTCTAGTCTCCTAGCTTCCCTTCTGAGCTCTATTTTTCTTTCCTCTGCCTTTAACTTCGCTTCTTGTCTCCTTTCACGTTATGCACCCACTTTGCACGGGGATAAAAGGCTGCAAGGTGGGAGGCAGTGGAGGGAGATTCAGGCCCACTGTGCCTTTAAGAACAGGCTGCCCAAGCTCTCAATCCAAACCTAACTTCCTATAGACTAGAGAGATGCGTAGCTGCTCTTTAGCCCTTGCGTAGAGCAAATCTCTGATCTCCACTGAAAACAGCCAGCATCGAACAAACGTTTCTTTGTTATCCCAGAAGGAACTGTGCAAATTCGTCACTGCTTTTCGGAACACGTTAAAGTGCCACTTAGCAGCCCGGGACGCACGCACCAGACTCGCTTCCCCAACAACAGCTCAGGCTGCGGTTGACCCATGGGTCCCGGAGGGGAAAGGTCCTCAATTTTCTCCATCAGGCCTGTGCCAACAGAAATGGGTTTTAAAACCCACAGCCCAGATAAGCGCACAATCAAAAAGCTATTTTGCTAGTAAAAATAAAGGAAGGCCGTGCATTAAAGTGCCACAAGCAAGCGGCGGCAACGTTGGCACACGGGGCCCATGCACATTCCCACGCTATCGTCGACTCAGGGGGCTCAGCCTTCCTTTTGAAATACATCAATGTTATCTTATCGGGGGGAGACCATTTCCCCTAGATTACAGCGTTGGCTGCTGCAGGCGAGCTTTCTTTGTTCATTTCGATGAGCGCTTTGTAATTAGAGTCCAGCCCCTAACACGTGGCAGGCAGCACGGGCTGCTGGGTGTGTACCCACACTGGGGACGAGCTCCCTGGGACAGTTGCAGCTATACTGCTAGCAATTCCCCCTTGGGCAGAAGCATCCTGCATGCCCTTGGCTCACCCCAGCCCGCCCACATGGGCGCCCTTGTGATCGGCAGCAGAGGTTTGTTAAGTAGATTTTGTGGGTGAGCTATGCACATATTCCACTTCTCCCTAGGGTTTCAGTCTAGCCTACAGCTGATCCAATGACAGCATCTAAAGGTAGGTAGTAGGCCCCAGTTATGGTAGTACCAGAGCATCTCACCATATGTCGTGTCCTCAACATGATGGTGGATGTAGGAAATGGACTCATTTTACAGATAGGGGACTGAAGCAGAGAGAGACAGCGACGTGCCCAAGATCACACAGGAAGTCTGAGAGAGCAGGGAACTGAACCTAGGTTTCCCAAGTCCAGGCTAGCACCATGACCCCAGGCCATCCTCCTGTATGGTGATATGGACACCTGCCCACTAAAGAGCTAGGCTAAGAACCATTAGCTCACTTCACAGAGGCCACCAAGCAACCTTTAGTTGTCAACAAGCAGAGACAGGCCAAGATGCATGCTGGCCTAATATTCAGGGATGTAGGCTCAAGCTGTCAGAGAGAGACGTGCCACCTGCAAAATTTGGGTTCAGAGTCCAATCATCTCCATAAAAGTGTCAGGGATGTTTGGTTCTGGGGTTTGGGAATGGATCCCTCTCTAGTGGAAACTTTCATTCACTACCCACTTGGACTGGGTGCTGACCACACTGAAACGGTCCATCGCCCATTAGCCATCCTGTCCCCAGGATATTTCTATTTGAATATGAACCTTCTCCCCACCTGGCCCTGTTTCTCCTTCCTGATCCCCTGGGAACTCCCATAATCTGGTGGTGGGGATGCCATGAAATGAACTGTGCTTGGACCAACCCAGCATTCATTTACAACTTCACTGCAGGATCCATTGGGGCTTTGAACCAGGAAGCAACCACTGTTGAAACATAAGCACCATCTTTGATCACTAGCGAACGTAGAGTAACTAGGTCAATCGAGAGGGAGTCCCAGGTGCACACATGGATTTCATCAGCATGGTTTGCAAAGGGTCTGACCCTAAGAGACGCTCAGCAGTTCCAGCTCCAGTGGGATCTGAGCACCTCAATGTCAGAGCCAAATTTCTCTTGATTGCTCATGGAGTTTCTCGCCTTCTGGGATACTAAGGAATTATGGGTCTTCTAGTGTCAATGGCAAGACCCTCACTGACTGCAAGGAGCTTTGGAGATCCCAGCTCTGAGCTCCTCCTTTCTCCCCATCTCCTAAGCCAATGGCATGGCTCTGTCCACTCAGCCATACGAAACAGGAGGATTATGCAATCCTTCCTGGGGGACTATCCTATTCATAGGAAGTGGAGCAGCTTCAGTGGGGAGACAGAGAGCCCCATCCTACAACAGCCTAGCTGTCAGGGCACTCACATGGCGGGATTGGGAAGGGGAGAACTTGGGTTACAGTCCCTGCTCCAGAGCTGGAATTCAAACCTGGGTCTCCCAGCTGAGTGCCCTAATCCCCGGGCTAACGCAGGGGGTGGTACTAGCAGTTTTGGGCAGAGTGTCTAGCGGGAGAAAGCAAACGAGATGTTTCTGGAGACTCAAACTGGTCTCTTGCGGCACTTCCAACACAGTCCTATCTCCTTGTTTGTTTCAATCACCCCAGTTTGTCAAAATAGACACGAATTTGCAAACTGTTTCAGTCGACCCAAACCTGCCTTTTTTGGAGGCAACAATTTCATATGAAAAACATGGCCCAGCTCGACTCACGGCTACTTCAGTCCTTGCTTGCTTTCAGCTCACGGCTAGTCCCACTGCACCGTCTCCAAGCGGTGATAACTTTATCATAGTTTATGAATAGAAACACAGGTGTGTCTCAAATGTGGAAACTTAAGATAGGGCATAAAATAACCACACAAACACCCAGCCAACATAAGTTGCTACTGACATTCTCCACTTCTGTTTCTTGATTATTTAATTATTGTTGTAAAGCCAATGCACAGCGAGTGGGGAGGTTCGGAGTGCTGTTTGCCTGAGCAGGACAGCCTGTTTACCTTCTTTACTACGAGAGGGCATGTGATTATAGGGCAGTGCAAAAAACAATTCCCCTGATTTGCCTAAAACATTATTCAGAGTTTTCTCAGGAACTGTGATGTTGATGACCAGGGACTTTAACACATACACCCCAGAGACAGCAAGAGAGAGACACAAACATCCACAGATAAACAATTTGCTGCTCTTTTCCTACCCAATGGCACCTTGTTTTTGTGAATCCCAAAAAGATAAGGGCTCAGAGGGAAAGGAAATTCAGGACCATCAAACATGGGTAGGGGGGAGGGATAGCTCAGTGGTTTGAGCATTGGCCTGCTAAACCCAGGGTTGTGAGTTCAATCCTTGAGGGGGCCACCTAGGGATCTGGGGCAAAATCAGTACTTGGTCCTGCTAGTGAAGGCAGGGGGCTGGACTCGATGACCTTTCAAGGTCCCTTCCAGTTCTAGGAGATAGGATATCTCCATGAATTTAATTTAATTTAATTTAACTTCCATTAGCCTCCAGGACAGCCGAGGATGTCTGGAATTTAGCCTCTGCAGGGATATAGTGGATCCCAGTCCTTGCGAAAGACATGGTGGCTTCTTTGTACGTACAAGAGTGTCACATGCGTCAACGTGGCCATCTCATTGCGGATACAGCGCTTCTAATCTTCTCAGCAGACAGTAGCCCTCGGCCCAGGAGGAATGAGTAATACTGGAAGAGCAACGTGATCCACTGGACACCACTGACTCAGATCTCAGGGATAATAAATCCAAAATGAAGGTCTAACCCAGTGGTGAGTGTGTTATGTGTCTCCTCCGCCCCCAAGGATATATATCTGTTACAGCTTCAACTATAGTGCCTTCACTCTTGAGCTCAAGCCCTAGCAGTTCAAGCTTGTAGCTCTGCAAGTCCCGGGTTCACTCCCCAGGCCAAGATGGTGGCCATCACAACCCGGACAGGAAAGGACCGCTGCGCTCCAATCAGCCAGTCCTCCCGCTGAGGAGACCAATTGGGCCCGAGTGGGACAAAGGGGTCCTGGCTGAGGTGACGTTGAGATCAGCGGAGGCAGTTTCTAGCCTCATTCTGACGTGCCCATTTCCCTGAGGGAACCATTCCTTCTGCAGACCCTGCAGACCCAGGAGAGGAATAGGGAACGCTCGCCCAGTTTCTGTGTGTGAAAGTACACAGCACAAACGCTCACTATGTTCAATGTGCAGGGTCAGGCTATGGTTCCAGGGTTTAAAATGATTCAGTTCGGTGGCAGTTTAATTAATCCCAGGGGGCTGTTTACCTCCCCTTCGTGCCTGAAGGGGAACGGTAGCAGAAGCATTTAGGGAGTATCAAGACAGGAACTCCTTTGGGAACCAGCCAACCTGCTGCAGTTTCACCGTGAGGCAGGGCAATACTGAATCGACACTAGCGATAGACCTGGGCCGCAAGGATCCAGATCCGAATCCCCCGCCCCCAACTTGGACCCCAGAGCTTTGGTTTGGGCTCATCTCCAATTTGCGCTCCACAAACTGGAACCAGTCCAGGCTCCGAAAAGCAGCAGCCAGGGATGGGGGGAGGATCCCAGCCCCTGAACAGCTTCCCCCATGAGGAACGGCTGGTTTTTTGGAGCTAACTCCATTTGTTTAAGAGGTTTCCCTTATTTTCACAAAACTGACTGAATTTCCGCGCTCGTGACAGGGAAGGGAAATTGCAATGCACAGCTCAAGCCAGGCATAGTGGAGGCAGGTGCCGGACGTGCTCCTTCGGTGCCATGCCAATCCCCTCCGCTATTGCTGAGCCGGGCACTCAGACAACTCTGCCAGTAGCACCGTTGGACAGACAGAGGATCTATGGTCCTCAAAGTCCAGCATCCTGCCAGGTTCCATCCTGCTCTCAGCACAGCTTCAGAGCAGGGTCTATTCTTTATTCCCCAGGCTGTCGCTAATGCTCTTACTTTGCGCGTTTGCATTGACTATTATCGATCTATATAGCCGTTCCAAGCGCACTGCTCATTCTAGCATAAGTTGCAGCTCCCAAGAGCATTTTTCTCAACATTGTTCCCCAGGTGCATTCTCACTGTTTGGTTGTACCACAGAAACGACACATGATCCACACTCAGCACAAGTCAGCTCATGTGCTACACACTAAAGTCACTCCAGCCTCACACACACTGCACCTTAAGGTCATGTTAGCGTCACATGGCCCACCCAGGCTACGCACTAAGGTCACATGAGCCACACACATTAATTACATGCCTGCTCTCCACTTGATATAGTCTAAGGCCACGGACTGAAAGCCTCAGACTCACCGTACGATCCCCAGACACTGTAGATACAATGTACACAGAAAGGTCTATGAACCACAAAAGCATCATGCGAGCAACATGCTGCCGTGCCTGAGCATGGAGGGAGGGGACTAATAGAAAGTTTTGTGGGGAGGGGGCTCTTGCTTGTGCAAGCTGAATTGGCTACTCTTTACTGTCACTCGGTTTCATTACCACCTTTGTACCAGGACCAACACCAGAGCAGCCAGCCCTGCCTCAGCCACCAGCCAACCAGAGAAGAGAAGGGTCTGTTCATGCCAAGCAAGTAGCCAGTTTGAGGCTACAGAGCAAATGGGATGGAGTTGGAAGCAGCCCGCGTGGGACCATTGCTCGCTGCATCCCAAACCCCATTCATCCTGGCCTTTCAGGGACTCTCTCACCGTAAAGATCACGCTTTGGTCTGAAAATGTTTTCCCTTCTCTTGCTATCGCTAACACCGGAGATTTCGATAAGCGAAAGAGATTAGAGAAAACACAATTGCCCTGCTTTTCAGGCTGTTGGCTTTGTGAACTTGGCAGCGCTTTGGAGTTGCCTTCTTTGCTTCCCCTGTTGGTTTGGGGCAGCAACACGGGGCAAGAAAAATATATAAAAGCCGCAAAACAGGCAAAAGGATTCAGGAGCAGGGTCTGAAATTGCTGTTAACTCTGTTTGGAAACTGACTACAAGCTGACTGGATCCCTTTCCTGAAGCCATCTGAGACCCAAAGGGAGCAATGAAGAGCAGCGGTAGGCAGAGCTGTCTTCCTGTGACAGGCTTGGTTTAATTCAGCCACCACATCTGGCCTCTGGTGGGGCGGGGACCCTCTTTTTGTTCTGTGTTTGTAGGGCACCTCGCACCATGGGGTCCCGGGTCACGACTCAGGCTCCTATGAGCTATGGAAACACAACTGATATATAATAAGCATACTAGTAGCTCAGAGCAATTTTTATTGGCGTGGCCTGACCCCATTTCCACACACGGTGCTCTCCAGGGAGTATTGCACTCGCTCTACACACAGCAGCAAATTGGGACTCTGTTCTTTATTCCCCAGCCTGTCCCGCATGCTCTAACTCCCCGCTGGCCCAACTCTGCTCCCATCAGAGTCAACGGGAGTTGAGCTCGGCCAGCGCTTTTGACAATCCCACCCAACAGGTTTATAGTGAGACAGGGTGACTCCCCTCCCACCTACCCCTGGGAAGGAGTTCATGAAGCTTACACCATGAGAGGCCCAGACCTGCCAGAGGCCAAGCCATGTGGGCAGTTGTAGGATTGGCTAATGGTTAGGGCACTCATTGAGGACTTGGGTGCCCCAGGTTCAATTCTTTTCTCTGACCTGAACTCCTTGGGGAAGTCATGGAGCCTCATCCATAAAACGGGGAGAAGAGCATGGGTATGGTGAGGATAAATACATTAAAAAAGTCTGAGCTACTCGGATGCTATGGCAATGCGGGGGGATAGAGAGCCATAGATTGGCTAAAGGTCTTCAGCCAAGACCATGTATACATGTAGGGCCGGTAAGTTTGGCCACCATTACAAGCTGCATACGACAATCTTCAGAAGTTTGAGAGCCAGGGCACAACTGCCGGGGCCCGGAGCTTCCGCCTTGTGGGATGTCTCTGACAGGGCTCAGGGCTTCAGCCCCACTCCTGCTGAAGCCCCGAGCCCCAGCAAGTGAGACTCCCCTCCCTGCTGGACAGAAGCCCCTACCCCACCATCCCACTGCAATAGAGAGGTCCTGAGCTCCCCCATCCCAGTCAGGTAGCTGGAAAATAGGGGAGTCTGGGGGGCTCCAGAACCCACCCTTGAATGGTAAAAGAGGCACATGTGGCTCACAAGCCAGTTTGGCCACCCCAATATACATTATATATATATAAATGCTGGTTTGCCTACACGTTGGCCTGTCCAGGCCTCTCAGAGTTCCCTCCCATGATCAGGTTTAGCTGATACAGAGCCCCGCTATAACCGGCTCCCCGGGCTGCAAATCTGGCTGAATGAGAAAGCCCTGCCTTTCGCAACCCTAGTGCGGTCACAACTGCTATTCAAAACAGCTCTGGTTACACATGCAAAACAGTGAAATTCAAAGAGTAGCTTGCAACACCAGAGCCACAAAGGCTGATTTTTAAACTTTTCCTGGTGCCTTTTGAGAAGGCAGCAGCTCCGATTCAGGTGCGCTTGTCACACCTTAACTCTTAGTGCGTGGCTCAGGAACGTGACAGAGTTAGGAAAGCGACGTGAATCAGTCTGGAGGAATCTCTCTGGGCTTATCTCTGGTTTCATCGCTAAACTAAGAGATAAGCAGCCATGTCACATACGGATATAATAAAAACACTTAGGGGTACTGAAGTCATTGCATAAACTGCAGACATCAGCCTTCAGGGATTTGGCACCAGAACCCAATGGAACTTCCCAGTGCTCCAGTGCCACGAGATTTCTTCATTTTATCTGTTGTGTAGCCCTAGGTGTGAAGTAGGATGGCCCTTAAGTGAGAGGAGTCTGGGTGAAGGTCAGTCCAGGTCCCTCCAGACACAGCATCCCATCATATAACCCACCACTGGCACTAATAGGTCCCATCATTAACAGCCTCAACAAAAAAGACCAATGGCTGAAAGGGTCACAGGATGGGAAATTAGCTCTGCTTTTCCCCTGCACAATGTCCCTCCAGATCCCGTGGGAGGCACATGTAACCGAGTAGTGCATGACAATGCTAAGCAGGCACTGGCAGCACTGGTCAATCTGGGAGAACCACAGGGTCAGCCCATGTCTGGCAGCCTCCATAGAGAATCCCTTTACATTCACTACAGCCACAGCAAGTCTTTTCCTACCATGCATGACCCACTGGCATGTCTCTTTATGTCCTAAAAAATCCAGGAGCAAAGCAGCCAGGGAAGCAAGGAAACGCTCCCAGACTGAGTGCACCTCGGCTAGGAGGGGCAGCCAAGCGCTTCTGCAAGGAGACCAACTCTGTCACCTTAGAAACAAGGTAATTACATGAGTGAGCTGCTGGTGTTTGTCCTGGAAGCTGCTCACACCCCCCCTTCACTGTGTGTAATCTTAATTGCTCTGTAGTCTACGTTTGCTTATACTAGTCCACTTCCTCCCAGCACGCTGATGGGGGTTATTGCTGGCTCTGTTACGTTATTGCAGGCTAATGCATACTTAGGTCAAATCTTTAGCGTGCTCTGGCATCCCTAGAAAGGAGGTTCTTGAAATTACCTGGAGAAATACTTTGGGATAAAACACAGGAATTGCCAGACCAACATGCTTTTACAAAAGGTAGATCGTGCCAAACTAACCTGATCTCCTTCTTTGAGAAGGTAACAGATTTTTTAGACAAAGGAAATGCAGTGGATCTAATTTACCTCAATTTCAGTACGGCATTTGATATGGTTCCACATGGGGAATTATTAGGTAAATTGGAAAAGATGGGGATCAATATGAAAATTGAAAGGTGGATAAGGAACTGGTTAAAGGGGAGACTACAGCGGGTCATACTGACAATTCAGTCAGGCTGGAGGGAGGTTACCAGTGGAGTTCCTCAGGGATCGGTTTTGGGACCAATCTTAATCTTTTTATTACCGACCTTGGCAGAAAAAGTGGGAATGTGCTAATAAAGTTTGCAGATGATACAAAGCTGGGAGGTATTACCAATACAGAGAAGGACAGGGATATCATACAGGAAGATCTGGATGACCTTGTAAACTGGAGTAATAGTAATAGGATGAAATTTAATAGTGAAAAGTGCAAGGTCATGCATTTAGGGATTATTAACAAGAACTATTGTTATAAACTGGTGTGAAAGTGAAATAAATTATACTAAGAAATATAATGAATTAAAGAATGCTGTATGTACCTTTAAGTAGAAATGAGAAATGTTGCAAGCCAGGGGGCAGGAAAGCAGACATTAACTGCTTAATGAATTGCCCCACTTAAGGGCAATTGGTGAAGCATTAGCCTAGATCCATAAGAGTTAATAAGGAAGCAGGATATGCATATTGTGCCCTATGCAAATTTTACAATTTTGTTCTCTCTGTCCCTTTGTTTAGTTTGCACCCTTTTATCTGTATAAATAAGACTGTTTGAATCTTGCATGGGGGCTCACATTATCTGAATGTATTAGCAGAGCGCTGTGCTAATAAAACAGAGTGGTCTGACAAACTATGAGTCCTGAGTCTAACTTTGACACTGGGGAGGCATCAGTTGGAAGTAACAGAGGAGGAGAAGGACCTCGGAGTATTGGTTGATCACAGGATGACTATGAGCTGCCAATGTGATATGGCCATGAAAAAAGCTAATGCAGTCTTGGGATGTATCCGGCGAGGTATTTCCAGTAGAGATAAGGAGGTGTTAGTACCATTATACAAGGCACTGGTGAGACCACTCAGGGTTTAGCTGATCGCCATATTTGGGGTCGGGAAGGAATTTTCCTCCAGGGCAGATTGGCAGAAGCCCTGGGGGGGTTTTGCCTTCCTCTGCAGCGTGGGGCGTGGGGCACGGGTCACTTGCTTGAAGATTCTCTGCACCTTGAAGTCTTTAAACCATGATTTGAGGACTTCAATGGCTCAGACACAGGTCTGATACAGGAGTGGATGGGTGAGATTCTGTGGCCTGCATTGTGCAGGAGGCCAGACTAGATGATCATAATGGTCCCTTCTGACCTTAAAGTCTATGATTCTATGAAGGTCCAATTAGCCCAGAAGCCTGGCTTCAGAAGAAGGTTCGAGAAAGGCTGAAGGAGGCAGCTCTGGGCTATTCTGACCCAAACATTTCTTCCTAACCCCGCTCCATTACAGACTGATTTATGCCCTGGAGCGTGCCCTCCCTTGCCCCTCTGTCAATCCTCAGTAACTGACATATCCAGCAAGCGGGCAGCTCCAAAGCATTAAGCCCCTGGAAGCAGATTAACATTGCTAAGCAATCACTGGCAGCAATGAAGGGGAGGCAGTGCCCAAGGTGGAGTTTTAAGCAGGTTCACTTACCCAAGTTTGCAAACTGCTGGTGGGTTGATTATGTCCCCATGTGCACAGAGTGCAGAAAGCTCGTACCAATCTCCAGCACTATCTCCCGCTCCCTTAACTGTAGAAATTATTTGAACTCACATCCTTTTACCATGGCAGAGCTGTGCCAGTAAGTACACTGACCAGCGACCACCCTGATATTTCGCATCTGGGTGTCCACACAGCTCTGCTGATCCAGGCTTGATCCATGGCTCAGCCCTGACATACAGTCACACCTATGTGCATGCTTTACCAGTGCATCCCAGTCCTTACTGGGAGCACCCCTTATCATTCCAGGGCAGGAGTCTCAGACAGCTATGCCTAGGCACCTCAATCCTGCCTTGATGTGCCAGAGTCCCCTCTTAAGCAGCCTGGCAGTCGTATCCAATTGGGTCAGACCATGGAGTGATTAAGGATGGGAATAAACCACCCCACAAACACATTTCCATCTATATCCCAAGCCAAGATTCAAACCGAGGCTGGGTCATGGTGAAAGGCCAGTGAGTGACCTAACCTCATCTGCTCACTGGGGACTATAGCAGGGTGGGCTTTGCTCCTGCCTTTTTGCATCCCAGAAACCTGCTCGGACTCCACCGGCTGGGTAACCACACCACACGGTTCATTTATGTTCCCACCTCCAACACCTTGACAGTCCCGTGCAGCAATGCCATTTGCAGTGTCACCTGTGCTTCCAGCCTCTTCTCTGGGGCAGGAGGGGGATAGAAGTCTCCCTTATTTGAGCTCTCTGAGACGGGGCTTAACTAGACCTGTTCCTCTCATGATTCTTTAGCTCACTCAGCCCCCCTTCCCCCCCCCATCATCTGGTTAAAAAATTAACTTCACCTACCCCAATCAGCCTCCTCCAGGGGACCTAACTGATGTCCGAGTGATCAGAGTGCAGGCGCCCTGTGAATGCCCTGCACTCTGCCACAGGAACCTTACCGCATGGTTCTGCTTTGTGCAGGACACTGCGTTTGTTATGTCTCAGACCCTACCATCATTTGTAAAAATAAAATAATAAAAAGGTTTTCTCATTGCCAGCCCTGCAATCTCAGGCTGTCATCCGACAGGGGCCCTTTCCAATACATCAGTCATCACTAGTAATACTGATTCTGCAGGCAAGGCTTGCCCTCAGTACAACCCCCCGGTGATCACATTAGATCCTCTGCTATTCCCGTCGCCTTCAGTGAGGGATGCAGAGAGAGTGGAGGTCCTGACAGCAGGGCTCCACCACTAGCACTGCACCTACAAGTAGAACCTGACCAGCCAGCTAGAACTCAGCTCCCTCTCCCAGAGCTGGACTGACTCCGCAGGCTTAACAGAAGTGAAGTGAAGCCTGAGCCTTTCACAATCAAGCAAGCAGCCAGGGCTACAAACACACACCAGGACCTGACTTCACAGGTTCTTCTCCAAGGAGCCCCGCTCTTAAAGGAAAGGGACATGTAGCACACGCACTCCGCAGCTCTTCTGAGTTGCACAGTATTTATGTTTCTATGTTTATGATGCGCTCTGCGCTGAGGCCAGCTACACTGCACAGCACTAACCATGGGTATTTGAGGCTGGGAAGAGACTGCCAGCTGTATACATAACCACCTTGATCCCATGGCAGCTTCTTAATGCCTGCCAACCACATGCAAACAGAAGAAACAACAGCACAGGGGCTGTTCATTCAACTCGCTGCCCAGGGGTTGCTTTTAAGAGGGCTGAGCTGTTTATTTTAAGCAGTTTAAGCTCTTTTTTCCCCATGGGCGAATGAAGCAGATAAGAGTCCGTAGCTCTTTGTACAATCTGGCACTGAGAGTCCCCATTCCCCCATGGGCCCCACCACCAGGGCTCACACTGATCCTACCACTGAAGTACAGAAGGGCCACCCCCCCCGCCCCCATGCCAGGGGGATGCTTGAAATTGCCATCAGGCAGCTGCCTACAGCAGTTTGCTAAGGGAGGGTACCTGTCCCCATTGTCAAAGGGAAATAGAAACCACTCCCCATCCCTTCCTAACTCACTCTGAAGCACTGTCTGTGGGAGAGGTAGCTCAAAGATTCTCTCATTGCAGATATTTTCTGGAGCGTCTTGCCCAACTCCCCACTCCCCACCTCGGGGGGGAGGAAAGAGGGGGGGTAGGGCCTTACCTGTGCTGGGGATTTGCCTCCATTACTTCCATGGATGGCGCAGCACAGCTGCTATTCCCCATGTTTCACTCCAGTGCAGCATCCAGGAGTGAGCTCCACCAGCTCAAATCACCACTTCTCCCGACTGCACTAGGGCTTTGCACAACCACGCAGAGAACTGGAACAGGCCTTAGGTGGTCTAAGCAGCCCCCTTAGCAACAGGACTCAGGGGAAGCTAGGGGAGGGCTGTTGTCCCTTCTCCTGAAGTCCCCCCACAAATATTGAGGGGTGTAGGCTAAACTACATAGGAATGGGCGCATATGTGCTGGAACTAGGGGTGGTGCTGCACCCCCTAGCTTGAAGTGGTTTCCATTATGTACAGGGTTTACAGTTTGGTTCAGGCCCACTGACGAGGAGGCAAATGGCCAGGGCCCTGATGATTTAAAAGGACCCAGGAACCCCCAGCTGGGAGCCCCAGGCCCTTTTAAATTGCCCAGGTGGGCCGTAGGGCTCCCAGGCACACGTGACTGCTCTGGGCCCTACACTTTGGGCCCAGTGCGATTGGCCAGTATGATCAGTCCCAGAAGTGACGGATTTATCACTTCCGCCCCTCGGGGACAGCCCTGGGGCCCAGAATTGCTGTCAGCGGGCCTGGTTTGGTTCAATGGCTCTCAGCACCCCGACTATACAAATCATTCCAGTACCCCTGAATGGGAATGTTGACTACTGATCGGAGCTAAGGAAAGGAAGTCAGGACACCTGGGTACTGATCTGTCACTGACACACTGCGTGACCTTGGACAGGTCACTTCCCCTCTCTAATCCCATGTTTTACAGATAAGGTACAGCTCACCCGCATCAAGGGGTTGGGGTGCGTGTGCATCAGTTAATTAACATAAAGCGCCATGATATCTTCAGATCAGAGGTGTTATAGCAGGGCAAAGTCTTCTAATAGAGCTACATGCGTCCAGGACCCATGGAGCAGCCAAGATTGCACATCAGTCAACATCATCTCCACTCTGTTGCAATACTGTAAATGTCATGTATGCAATCACTGTTTCCTTTGCAGGCTGGGAAGTCACTGTGTACCTGAGGAGAGCTGGCAGGGTTGCTGCAATGATCGAAACACAAGATCTAATTATGCTTCCAAATTGGCACAGCCAGCAGGAAGCAGTGGCCAGGCCTGTCCGTTTTGTCCGAACTGCTTCTTGTACCATCCTCCCCTTGCTCCAAGTTAGCGGAGCCTTCCCCGTGTCTGATGGACTCTGCCATCCCCCGAAGCAAGAACAGGCATCTTTAATAGCAACAGCATAGGTAGGTGCGGACTGAGATGTGCTGATCTGATGGGTCGCTGCCAGCTGCATGTTGTATGAGCACCATTGGCCCCGGTCATTAACCGCCAACAGAGCAGCAGCTAAGGAGAAACACAGCATCTGCATTGCCCTTAGTCATAACTGAGAAGATCTAGAAACGGAACTGTATCTGGAGACAAAACAGGCCATGGATCAGCTGTTTGGATTTGTTCAATTGCAAGGAGGCGATTGGTCACAAGGCTCTTCGGGGGGAGAGGAAGCTTTAGCAATTGCGTGGCTCGCTGGCAGGGAATAGCCAGATCCTGATTTTCAACGGGGATATTTGCAAAAGAAAAAAGTGCTGCAAAAATCATTAAAAAAATCTGTCCCAGCAGCAGCTGGTATGAAATAGACCAGTGGTTCTTAAACTTTCGTATTGAGGACCCCTTTCACATAGCAAGCCTCTGAGTGCGACCCCTCCCCCTTATAAATCAAAAACATTTTTTATATTTAACACTATTATAAATGCTAGAGGCAAAGCAGGACTTGGGGGTGGAAGCTAATTAAGCAGAGCTAGAAGGTTACATACCCTTCTATACAGAAGAGGAATCAGGAATGCAAAGGGAAGATTACTCAGTATGACTAAATACTAAGGTGCAAGAGGTTCCCTCAACAAGACAGGAATCCTTCTCTCATAGAAATCCAGCCTACACACTAAACGTTAAACATCAGAGGAAAGTGAGGCGGGTTAAGAGGAAATTTGACAAAGACAGAAACACAAAAAAAATTCAAAACTCCACCTCCAAGGGCTGGCACAGGTATATGTTTCTGCTAACGTAACTGGTATTTAAACAGTCATCATTATGCTTCAGAATACACTCTCGGCATTCCCAGCACTTCAGCAGCATCCAAACTGGAGATGGGAAATAGGTATCTTGGATCCAACCCACCACCAAACAAAATGTTAGGGTATGTCAAGAGTGGAAGAGAAAATAACAGAAGGGCAGCACATTTAAAACCAATACAACACACATTTATATAGTGCGTGATTAACCCATGGAAGTCTCTGCCACTAGATAGATCAACAAAGCCAGAAGCATGGTGCGATTAGTTGGAAAATGATTTACGTGACTATACGATCCACAGCAGGGACCAGTTGAGTCACAATAAATTTGTCTCCGTCAACACTACCAGCTTTTAGCCAGTCACAGCTCCTGAATCGGGATGATTTGACTGAGATCGGGGTCACTCCCATTTATTACTTCCATTTTTCCTTCTGCCCCATCTCCCAGATGCTGCCATAAAGGTGTTTATGGGGGTTTATGCGGGTGCCAGAGGCAAATAGAACAGTCATAGCTGGCAGCCGCATGCTGGGCCCACCCTGTGGGGTTGGCACAGGCTCACAGCTGTAGCCGGCTGCATAGGAAGACAGGTGCACAGGACTTCCCTCACCTTCCTACTCCTTTTCATTTTCAATACTGAAGTGAGTTGTTGGTGCTCCTGAGTGCGCAGGATCAGTAGCACCTGCTAGTGCCAAGCACGGCATGGGTAAAGCTACCTTACCCATCTGCTGCTGCCCAGGAGTGCAAGGGTGGGGTTGGAGATAATTTAAGCAGTTCTCAGGCTCCACCCACAATTCCCAGCTCCACCTCACCAAGGGCTGGAGTTGCTGTATGGTTCTGCTCAAACGATCAGCAATGAAAGACTAAACATAATACCAATATCAGATTTGTCATCGTGTTTCAGAGTGACTGCTAGAAATTCCCAAGAATTTGGTTGCAGCCAAACCAGAACTGGAAAATAGGCCCTTCCTGGCTCCTTGAATCCCAAAACAAACCCGGAAGGGGACAGTTTAGATGCAACAAATCCTGTATCTTGGCAGGGGGTTAGACTAGACCAGGGGTCAGCAACCTTTCAGAAGTGGTGTGCCCAGTCTTCATTTATTCACTCTAATTTAAGGTTTCGCATGCCAGTAATACATTTTAATGTTTTTAGAAGGTCTCTTTCCATAAGTCTGTAATATAGAACTAAACTATTGTTGTATGTAAAGTAAATAAGGTTTTTAAAATGTTTAAGAAGCTTCATTTAAAATTAAATTAAAATGCAGAGACCCCTGGACCAGTGGCCAGGACCTGGACAGTGTGAGTGCCACTGAAAATCAGTTCGCATGCCGCCTTTGGCACGCGTGCCATAAGTTGCCTATCCCTGGACTAGATGATCCTTATGGTCCCTTTTAACCCTACTTGCCCAGGAATTCACCCCACATTCCCTTCTAAAATTTTAGTATGAGTCAGGGGAGCATTAAGGTTCCATTTCTAATACGGTGTCTGAAGTTCCAGTCACTCCACTAATACACACCTATGTCACGCTGTTAATGCACCTTCAGTGCTTGCTTTAGAAATGTGCACATTCTCTCTGGGTTTGAATGCACCCCAAACCAAAGTGCCACTGCCAGAATTCCCAAGTTTAGTTTGTAAAAAGCGACAAAGGGTCCTGTGGCACCTTATAGACTAACAGACATATTGGAGCATAAGCTTTCATGGGTGAATACCCGCTTCATCAGATGAATGTAGTGAACTTTGCAGGCTTTCTACCCAACCGCAGCACTCAGGGGTGATTAGAACTCGACTGGAGAGGAGATGTTAGATTAAACCAGATGGGAGTGGTAGATTAGACAAAAACAAGTGGGACCGCATGGACTGGGTTGGATGATATTATGGTTTATTATTTGTATTGCAGTTGTAGTATTTGTATTGGACCTAAAATGTCCCCAGTCATGGATCAGGGCCCCACGGTGCTAGTTGCTGTACAAACACAAAACAGAAACAGTCTCTGCCCCAGAGAGCTATGGATTAGATTGTACTGGCCTGGAACAATAGATGTAGTTTGGACTAGACTGAGATGAGAGTTTAAATTGGATTTGATGCAGATAGTAGATTAAGTTATACAGGACTGGGATAACGGATTGGATTGATGGATTAGGTTGGACTGCTTGAGGATAGCAGATTAGATTACACCAGTCATAGGCCACGTCTACACTACAGACCTATATCAGTATAATTACATCACTCGGGTGTGAAAAATCCCCACCCCTCAGCGACATAGTTATACCAACATAACCCGCTACGTTGACAGAAGAGCTTCTCCCGTTGACATAGCTACCGCCTCTTCAGGAGGTGGATTAACTACGCTGACAGGAGAAGCTCTCTTAGGAGCATCTTCACTTAAGCGCTGCAGCTGCGCCAATGCAGCGTTTTAAGTGTAAACCTACCCATAGACACAAAATCTAACAGCAATTTTTTTAAAGTACATCAGAAGCAGGAAGCCCTGCCCAGTGGGGGTGCTGAAAGCCAGCCCCCTTACCCCTGTCCGCCCCCCCCCCCCACCAAGTGAGGCTGGAAGCAGGGCTGTGTCTCTAGGAGGGGGGGACCTGGACAGGGGTAAGGGGGGCAAGACGGCAGCTGGGACCCCGGGTGTGGGGCTGGCAGCAGAGCCCCACGTAAAACCGGAAGGGGCTGCAGCACCCCCCCACACCCCTAGTTCCGGTGCCTATGAGCCTGCCCAACTGGACCACAGAGGTGCTAACACAGCACTCAGTGAAGACAAAGTCATTGCAAAGAAGTTAAATGAATTCTTTGCATTGGTCTTTGCTGAAGAGGACATGAGGGAGATTCCCATATCTCAGCCATTCTTTTTAGGGACAAATCTGAGGAACTGTCACAGGTTGAGATGTCAAAGGCAGTTATGGAACAAACTGATAAATTAAATAGTAATAAATCACTAAGACCACATGGTATTCACCCAAGATTTCTGAAGTAAAATCAAACATAAAATAGCAGAACTACTAACTGTGGTATGTGACCTATAGCTTAAATCAGCCTCCACACAGATGACTGGAGGATAGCTAATGCACACCGATTTTTCAGAAAAAGGCTCCAGAACTGATCCCGGTAATTACAGGCCAGGAAGCCTAACTTCAGTGCCAGGCAAATTAGTTGAAACTATAGTAAAGAACAGAATTATCAGACAGATAGATGAACATGATATATTGAGGAAGAATCAACACTGCTTTTGTAAAGGGAAATCATGCCTCACTAATCTATTAGAATTCTCTGAGAGCATCAACAAGCATGCAGATCTTGTACTTGGACTTTCAGGAAATCTTTGACAAGGTCCCTCACCAAGGGATCTGTATTGGGACCTGTGCTGTTCAACATTCATAAATGCTCTAGAAAAGGAGGTAAACGGTGAGGTGGCAAAGTTTGCCAATGATACAAAATTACTCATGATAGTTAAGTTCAAAGCTGACTGTGAAGAGCTCCAGAGGGATCTCACTGAACTGGGTGACTGAGCAACAAAATGGCAGATGAAATTCAATGTTGATAAATGCAAAGTTATGCACATTGGAAAACATAATCCAGCAGCAGTCAAAAAAGCTAACAATTTTAGAAATAATTAGGAAAATATCATAATTCTACTATATAGATCCATTGTTGATCCACACCTTGAATACTGTGTGCAGTTCTGATGGCCCCATCTCAAAAGAGATGGATTAGAATTGGAAAAAGTACAGAGAAGGGCAACAAAAATGATTAGGGTTATGGAACAGCTTCCGTATGAAAAGAGATTAAAAGACGGACTGTTCAACTTGGAAAAGAGATGACATGGGGGGATATGAGAGAGGGAAAATAAGGAATGGTATGGAGAAGAAGTATTATTTGCCCCTTCACATAACACAAGAACCAGGGGCCACGTGATCAAATTAATAGGCAGCAGCAGGTTTAAAACAAGCATAAGTACTACTTCTTCACACAACACACAGTCAACCTGTGGAACTCTGCGCCAAAAGATGTTATGAAGGCAAAAGAGGATAAAGAAGAATGAGGTAAGTTCCTGGAGGATAGGTCCATCAATGGCTACTAGCCAAGATGGTCAGGGACAAACCCATGCTCCGAGTGCTCCTAAAGCTTTGACTGCCAGAAGCTGGAACTGGACGACAGGGGATGGATTACTCCATGAGTGTCCTGTTCTGTTCATTCCCTCTGAAACACCTGGCATGGGCCACTGTCGGAAGAAAGGATACTGGGCTGGATGGACCATTGGTCTGAACCAGTCTAGCCATTCTTATGATCTAGGGTTGCCAACTCTCCAGGATTGTCCTAGAATCTCCAGAAAGTAAAGATTAATCTTGAATTCAAGACGTTCATGCAGTGAAACCTCCAGAAATACATCCAACCAAAATTGGCAACCCTATTAACTGGGATGAGGGATTAGATCAGATTGGGATGATAAAATAGACAAACAGATCCCATGGCAGCATTGCCTCTTCTCACCGTACCAGGGCCTGCTGTGCACTCAAGGCACTCCAGGTAGGTCCACAATGCAATCAAACCCCCGCGGCAGGGCCGTGTTAGCTGACTCAGGCTGTGAGGCTATTAAATTGCAGTGCAGACATTTGGGCTCGGGCTGGAGCCTGGGCTCAGAGAGTCTCCCCCCTTGCGGGGTCTCAGAGCCTGGGCTCCTGCTCGAGCCGGAATCCGTATGCTGTGATTTAAGCACATAGGAGCAGCTATACTGGTTCAGACCAAAGGTCCATCTAGCCCAGTATCCTGTCTTCCGACAGTGGCCAATGCCAGGTGCCCCAAAGGGAACGAACAAAACAGCTAATCATCAAGTGATCCATCCCATTGCCCAGTCCCAGCTTCTGGCAAACAGAGGTTAGGGACACCATCCCTGTCCATCCTGGCTAATAGCCGCTGATGGACCTATCCTCCAGGAACTTATCTAATTCTTTTTTGAACTCTTTTTAGCCCCATAGCCCAAGCCCCGCACGCCAGAGTCAGCTAACATTGGCCAGCCACAGGCGTTAAATTGCAGTGTAGATATTCCCTCCTTGCCTGCAGCAGGAGGCAATCCTGTCAGGGATCAGTGAAGCAGGGAGGAACATAAATACCATTACATGCTAGTCCCTCCCTTCCAAGGTAACCACAGCGCTGACACACATGCTCTTTTCAGTGGGGCGAGACGCTGGGTGGGGCTCCCTGCAGGCGACAGGTCCCGATGAGAGACAAATGGATGCCTGGCTGGGAAGAAGGGGCCAGGCAATGGAGGTGCTGGGATGGCCCTGCCTCGCACAGTCGGGCACCCCCAGCATGCCAGCTGTTTTTTATGTCCTTGAAGGAAATGATGCTGCTTCTGCCATTGATCAGTAGCCACTGGCCGAAGGAAGAGAGCGGCCTGAAACATCACTCTGACTGGCGTCTGACAGGGGTGCCCAGAGAGAAGAGCCCCCCCAGCAAATCCTACAGGAGAGCGGGGCCCCCCCATCTCGGCCTTCACTCCCAGAACCCCGCCCCCACACTGGGTCTTCTTCCATGCAGCCACCTGTGTGTATGGACTGGGGGAGGGGGCGGTTCTAGAGAGAAGGGGGATCTCCGCCCCCAAGTTAAAGAGGAAGAGCCCAGTAAGTGGGTCCTCCCAGTCCACGGCGATGACTGAGAGGGCGGCATGGGGAGAAGGGGAAACGGGATGAGAGCGAGAGCACACTACCTGGGTAGGCTAGGCATATGCCCCATAAGATATAAGGTTTGCTTCCCCGCGGGCAGCACAAGCTCTTCATTGATATTAATTACGGGTATTGTGGGAGCACCTCGGAGCCCCAGTCACGGTCCAGGACCCCACCGTGCTAAGCATTGTGCAGATGCAGACCAAGAAAATGGTTCCTGCCCCAAAGCGCTGACAATCTGAGGCCTCAGCCTCCTACCCACCTCCCAGGGGGACACTGCCAGTGTTTTAACAAGAGCTGCCCCAACACACACTTATGCCCATTTTAGCCTGGGATAAGCCGTGTCCACGTGACCAAGGAGAGCAGGAGGGGAGGGGGCCAGTGGCACTAGGGCAAAGCAACTGTGGTAGCAGGTCCCCCAGTGGTGGTCGCCAAGCATTGCTGAGGTTAGGGATACAGTCCTCAAGGTGTGGAACAGACTCCAGCTGGGCTGGAGTTACAGATGTGGCTGGTTGCAATGGATTCGTACGTAACAATAACGTCAACAGATCACCTGACTGCACACACACATTGCAGCCTTTCCGCTGCTTGTTACAGCTTGCCGTGCACGTCCAATCCTGCAGCCCCAGGACAGGCAGGATAAAGCCAAGCAGCCCCCAATGCAAGACCTTCCTTGCTCCGGCCCCAACCTGCCCTGCCTTAGCCAGTCTCCCCTCGGTGCATTTCAGGTGTGGCCTCTCTCCCCTCACTCCCCTCCAGGCTCCCTCAGGCCACCGGCCTGCCCTTTCTTTGCTCTCCCCTTCTTTGGCTGCCGTTGCCTCGTTCAGGCTGTTTTGTCTCTGTCACTCTCAGCACTGCCAGTTCAAATCCTTAATGACGCAGAACAAAGTGGAAAGATCTCAGCCTGTACCAACCTAAACAGCCCAGCTGGCAAGCACATTCCAGGGCACAGAATCCACCTGCATGTTTGTTGTTCTGTGGTTAATGCCCTGAGCCTGTTCTTCCTCTGGGTTCTGTAAATTACTGCTTTTGTTTCTTGGGATTAAGCCTTAGAAGTCACTGTGTGCAGCCCATCCATGCTGGGGCTGGCATCGCTGCCAGCAATGGGCATCTCAGTGCAGAGTGGGTGTGACCCGCCTGAAGTGGTGAGGTGAGGACAAACGGTGCTTGTTGCCTTTGTTTTCGTTAATTGCTGAAGTTCAGTGCTCAGAAGAGACAGACCGACCCTGAGTGGCAGAAATGAAGCTTTTGCAGAAGTTTCCCAGCACAGTTCTGCCCAGGCCCCTCAAACCCACCCTGCAGCACCTGCTGCAGTTCCAGTCGAGGGCCCCCCTCCCCACAGCTCTATGAATCCCCTGTGATCGTGACCTCCTGCCCCCCAATATTCCAGTTCTGAACCTCCATCTTCACAACCTTTCCCAATTGCACTCAGTTCTGACTAACGCCTCCTGCTGTTCCAGGCCCGAGTTCCCATGTAGTTCTGCCAGTGCATCCTCCATCGCGTGCTGCCCTACCTCCCTGCTAGTCTCTCTGAAGCAGAAGCTGGTGTGCTGAATATCATGCTAATGTGCCCCCAGTGGCTATGCTCAGCTAGATCAGACCTAGTGCAGTGCATTGAAATGAGCACATCCCATCATAAAAATCAGCACCACATACCCCGTTGGCTCGATTAACCCCTTCCTTCCTGCTCCCCTAGCAAACCGACCCACCAGGGTTGCCATTCACCTTTGCACACCCATGCGCTCATAGTGGGTGCAATCTTCCCCCAGTCACCGTGTCCACGTCTTACTGTGGCAGAGAGTCCAGCGTTCAGTAGAAAAGGAAGCCCCAGGGCTGAGAACCACAAGGAAGATTTAACAGCGTCATCCTGAGACAGGATGTGCAGTGCCTTAAATGGCCACGGCTACAGGATGCTACCCTGCCTGCCACGTGACTGGCTGGAGAGAGGCCTCAGCTGTTCAGGGCCGTCACCTGAGCACCTTGCAGGGGCACTACATCCCCTTTGCAAAGGGATGGTTGGATCAGCCTCAAGGATAGCATGAGCCAATGGCACCCCAGCCCGCAAGCCCCATCCCAGTTAGCAATCTGGGAAAGGCAGGGTGGTCCCAACCCCACCACACCAGGAGAAGCCCAGTGATACTGATGGAATTAACCCACGTTCATGGTAATGTCAATTAATTTTCAGCCTGCTGCACCCAATCTGCCTACCGGAAAAACGTCAGCATGGGGCTGTAATCCCCTTTGCTCTCCCTCCTCGGCACATTAGCTACCATTGGGAGGGTCATTTCTGGGACAGGTAACCCATGCTCAAGCCCTCCCTGCCCCTCACTCTCCGCCAGCCACAATAGATCAAGCCATTCTCTGCCAGTTGTTCCCAGGCATACACAGCCAGCCAGGTGAAACCAGCAGTGACAAAGTGCCAAAAGAAGGGATGTTGTCTTTTCACACAGTGCCCAGCGTGTATCTAGGCTGCAGCACAGCCTGACTCATTGGCTGCTTCGGTTCCCACACTAGCTGCCACGAAGAAATGCAAATTCTTTCTTTTGTGCATGCAAATGATCCTTGGGCATAACGGCCTCAAGGAGCAGAGCTCCCTGGCCAGCATCGTGGGAGGCGGGTAGTGAGCCCTCTTCCTGAGAACGCCTCACAGGCTTGAGAGCAAGCAGTACCCGCGGCTGCAAGGACCTGAAGTCCAGAAGAGCTGCCAGGACAAGAAAGTGCCACAAGAGAATGGGATGGATCTTGATTTGGGTTCTTGGGAGCGATGCCTGTCTGGGTTCTACAGTATCCCTGACCACCACTGTCCAGATAAAAGGTTTTGGCAGTTTTGTCCCGTGGCAAAACTGGGGTGATTTGTATTTTGCCACTTTCAGATTCGCAAAGGCAAACCCAGAGCGGGTTGGGTCAGTTCAGATCCCAGTCCCATCTTACCCCACAAGATGGAGCCTGAGAGGCTGGAATGAGGGAGGGAGAGTTAGATAATGAGCCCTGGCTTGGGTTCATCTCTCATTGTCCCCTTTGGGGAAATCTGGATGGTCATTAAGTTCAGAAGTTAGAAAGAACACAACATCCACCATGCCTATCCAAACCACGGCTCCATTAAATCTGGTCTTCTGCTTCTGGCAGTGACTAGTCCCTGGTACATCAGGGAAGGTGAAGATATCCATAACACACCTGGGTAATTGTTTAATGCTACACATAGGAGTTAGAAACCCTGCCTGATCCATGGCAATCAGCTCATGCCCTGAAGCATGAGAATTGATTAGCCCTATCTTGAAGTCCTGGAGCCTGAAACTCCCTTTTACTGGGTGACTGCCACTGCATAATACTGAAATCACGTTGGGGCAGGGGGGAAGGACACCCCATTCCTTCAGAACTAATGGATACAAAGAGTTAAAGGATTGTTACTAGCGATAAACGTATCCAGTCCCTTTTACACTCAGCCACAGTATTTGACTCTGACTTCTGAGGCAGAGAGTTCCAAAGGTCAGTCTCATGCTGCGGGAGGAAGCATTTAAGATTTTACTTGCCCTTGGACAGAGTAAAGGCGTTCAGTTAGGATAAGCAACCACCTATAACCTCACTTCAGTGAGCAACATTAGTTTGTCAGAAGAGACAGAGCGAGGGACCCCTTTGTGGTCACTGAAGATGCCATGGTATTTTAAGGCAAGGTTTGAAGCGTTCATGCCCCTGTCCTCAATTCCAGCCGGATAGGTTCTCCCTCCTCCAATTACTCTTCGTGGTTTAGCCTGGTTATAAATCCACCTCTACTTCTCCCTGATCTTAAAAAACAAATTGCTGTGCAGTTGTAACCCACCCACCTTCTGGGTGTGGTGTTCTGTCCCATCTAATGGCAGAGAGAGAGAGAGAGAGAGCGAGTGCTGCTCTGCAGCCTTAGCCAATAGGCAGTTGGCTTTTAGCTCATGCGGTAGAGGTTCATGCACTAAGCTCCAGAGGGTCCCCGGTTCAATCCCGCCCGTCGACGACCAGGGTCTGTCGGCGTTACACAATCATGCTCTGTGATGAGGCTGCACTTCAGTGATGGGTGAAATGATCCCTGCCTATAAAGTTAATAATAAAACCGGGCTCTTATAGCTCACCTTTCATCCGTAGATCTCACAGCACTTCATAAAGGGGGGGGGCAAGTATCATTATCCTCATTTTGCAGATAGGGACACTGAGGCACAGAGCGTGGACGTGTCGCACAGTGGGCCATTGGCAGGGCCAGGAACAAGACCCAGGTCTCCTGAGGGTGAAGCACAGCAGCAGAATAGGGTTAATACCAGGGTTTTAACCCTGACTCTGGGGAGAGGCAACAGGAAGGAATAGCACAAAGAACTGAAGTCTCTCGAGCAAGCCTGAAACAAATACCCTCTGCCTCAGAGAACAGCTCTGCAGTATCCTTCCCTCCCCCCCCCACCACCACAGAGCCCATCCCTGCCTGCTAGTTTGTACCATCATCCCTGCCTAAGAGATTAACTACCACTGGGTCCTTTTAGATGCTGCTCAAGTGGGACTGAGCCAAGGGCAGCCTGGCTCCTTTAACCGGGGGGGCAGGACACATCCTGTCAGAAATAAAGTGCAACCAATTCTCATGCTGCAACAACCTGCAGCAAGATTCCCCTCTGCACACCTACCGGCGCTGACAACGGGTGCTGAGGAGGTTGGGCAAGAGCCCTCTAGCCTCTATAATCCAAGGCCAGAAGACAAACAAGGAAAGACCAAGGCAGAGGTGATGCAGGCTGAGCGCTGACTCAGATGTGAGTCATGGAACTGCTAAGGAAACGTGTCATTCCAGACTAACGACGAACTGGGCTCAGAGACACCCTCCCCCTCCCCCGCGGAGAACTCTCTGCGGTGCCCAAGACACAGATAACTTTGTATTCTGAGCGCAGAGCCAGACTCAGCAGCACCTGTTACCCTGCAGGTATAACGTTCTCCCTAAGTGCAGTGGGTGCTGAGAGAGGAATTAACCCATGCTACAGCCAGAGGGCCCTCTGACACCCCAGACATACAATGCACCACCCAGTACAGAAGTCCATAGAGTGCAGGGGGTGGGCTGGCCCTACATGTCCAGTGGCTGGAATGCCCCATGGAGCCACTGCAGCCAGGAGACAAATTATGGCTGTCCCCAGAATCAGGGTCCCACTCAAACCCCAGAGGCCCTGGTGCTGGGGCCACGTATTGCTCCGCCTCCAACCCATCTCTGCGCAGCGTACCAGAATAACTAGGGTCCTGAGGGCCCACTTTAGAGAGCTGGGTGCCTAAAGGGACAGTCCCAATTCAGTGCTTTAGACTGAAGTGGTCCAATTTCCAGCCACACCGAGCCACCTGCAGGTCACCCTGGCTGCTGTGCTCTGAAGTTGCGTTCTCCCTCCTGCAGCTCAAGAGCTGGCTCTGGTTTTGACGCATTGATTTTTAAATGGAAGAATAATCATTTCCCCACGACCCAAGGTGCTGTAGAGCAAACCAGTAGGAATGCAAGCTGCCGGCTCCAGCCGAACAGATGCAAACGCCTCCTGCCCTCCCTGAGCCACGCCAGCTTCCCTGCAGACACTCAAAGCAAAGGGTTTATAAAAGGAAATGCAGGCAGGCTTGGACAACCAGGACTGGGGCTTACAGCTACAGTTTCTAGGCACCTGCACCAGGAAGGAGTTTTAATTTTAAGCCAGCAACTTAACGATTAAATACTTTGCATTTCATCCAAGAATCACAAAGCCGTTTATGGAGACTGATTATTGAAACCTCACCAAGCCCTGGGGAGGATGGGCTCATTCAGTCTATTTTGCAGATGGAAAAACGAAGGTATAGAGAGGTTAAATAACCGGACAACGTGAATCAGTGACAGTTGGGAAGAGAACTCAGGAGCCGAGGTGCCCGTTCCCCTGCTCTAAGCACATCCCTTCCCTGGGCTGGAAGCAGAACCCAGAAGTCCTGCCTCTCAGGGGACCCTCCCTTCCCTTTGGAAAGATGGCCTCATCTTCCAGGCTGGGTCTCCTTGTATTCGTCAGTCAGTGCGCGAAAGCCAAGGCGCAGTGAGGTTTTTGCTTTCAGTGGCAGAATGAGGGCAGAAAAATGTTTGCTCTGTCAACACATAACTAATCCCCAACCTAGAGACTATTAAAATAGTATGAGGGATGGGAATACGCTGCCCTTTAAAGCAAGACTAACAGAATGTTATATAGTAGCTCTTCAGGGCGAGGACCACATCTTCCCGTGTGTTTGTGCAGCATACAATAGGGCCCCAATTCTGGCTGCTGCTATTGGAATATAAATATTAAATCAATACGCCACAGGACATGCTTGAGTGGGTAGAATGCCACGGTGACTGAACCAGGGACCACTGGATCTAAAAGCATAAATCTCTCCTGCCTGAGCGGCAAGAGCTAGCGCAGTTTACACAGACTGTAGTGGCCTCAAACGAGGTGCCACTAGAGGGAGACAGTCACACTGTCAGCGTGGATTACAAATACATACATTCATAAACAGGGTTTTTTAGTCCTCTGAATACCAGAAGCTCAAGACATTTGCATGCAGGGAAAGGGGCAAATGAAGGAGTCTCTGAGGAGGCCAGGAGCTGGTATTCAAAGTGGGAATTCTGGTAGCTTTGGAGGTACAATTACAGGCACAAGCTAAAATGATACAACCAATTCTAAAACAATATAAAGGGAGGCCCATAAACAAAAGGTGTACCAGCTTAATTGAGGCCATTTCTGTGTAGACATGCTCCAAGTCTGCTCAGGCCTCTGGAGGTTTAGTGATGCCACTGATTTTATCCCAAGTTCATGATATTTGATGCGTGTCTTGAAGCCCAAGCTCCTCGAGCCATATGACTAGGTAAGAACTTTCATTTTAAGAAGAATTTCTAGTCCTCATGGTGGCAGAGAAAAGCTTGCAAAGGTGACCCAATCGCACCTCCGAGGCACAAGGCAGAAAACAAGAACCCTGACTTTTTTTTTTTTTTAATTTCATGATTTTGGGGGGCCCATCTGATGGATTTTTAACACCGACTCTACAACGTGCATGCTCAGAAGTATTAGCATAGTCACTTCCATACTGATATTATGTCTCAAAGCTACATCTCAGCTAGTAACCCGAGACCTGATTTTCAACTCTGAGCACCTACAGCTCCTTTTTATTTCATTTGTAGGATGGCTCCTCAGTTTTTCTGGAAAAAAAATCAGGTCCATAACATTTAGATACAGAAGATCAGAACTGGGATTCTAATGGAAACGCCTACAGAGCCTTAGAGGATGGACTCATTCCATTCTGGAATGAACATCCCTGCCCCCCAGCACAAAGGGATCATGACAGGGTGTTGCAGGATTCACCGGGACCTCTTCTAACCAGAGAGTCAACAAAAATCCTTTTTCATCTCCGTCAGGGAGTGTCAGTGCAGCGATGGATAGCAAAAATGCAAAGCATATGCTTCTTAGTTATTGGAACAGCAAACCCGTCATGCAAAGAACAGTATCGGAACCCTAAAAATCAGGGCAGTTCTGGACAATTTCTGACCCCGCTATGAAAATCCACCCTGAAGCCGGTTCCAACAGAAACAGTCATTTTCAAAGTACCTTTGTAACCCATACACCTGCTGGGTGTGGTGTTCTGTCCCATCTAGTGGCACCGAGACCACTTAGAGAAAGAGATTAATGAGTCTCTTAGCTAAGGGGCATATGGCTTTTAGCTCATGCAGTAGAGGCTCATGCATTTAGCTCCTGAGATCCCAGGTTCAATCCCGCCTGCCGACAACTGGGCTCTGTCTGTATTACACCTTCTCTGCAGATTGGCAATCTATTCAGAGGAGACTGCAGCTCCTGACTGCATGAATCGATTTACAGTTCAGTATTGTCAACTGAAAAAGAACCTCCTAGGCCCGATTCTGGGTGCCCTTGACAAAAAAAATTAAATACACAATTACTGGAGACCAAACCAGTAGCCATTAAATGCCATGACCATTTGAGCAGAAGTACATGAGCACTAGTGTTCCTAGGATTCTGACCAATTCCAACTCATCTGCCTACTTAAAATTCTCCACAGTGGTTCCAGGGCAGACTTCACTTCTTATCCTACTAAACTGTCATGTGGGGAGTTCTGTTAAACAGCTTCTAGCTCAGTGACAACAGTATCTCTGTGTACGGGAAATGGTGCCTATATAAGCACTCTTTACACCTGTGCAGATCCTTTGCTCAGGGGAACCCAATTTTTTTTTTAAACAAACATTTAAGCCTCAAATGTCTCTCCCCCTTCACCCCATCCTGGGAGTTTTTATTATCACCTCAGTTTTACCCAAGGGGAAGAAGAGAAGACACAGCAAGGTTAGGGTTTGGTTTAGGAAATTGCCTGTTGGACTTTTAATACCTAGCATCCTTAACCGAAAGTTTGATGCCTTTGTTTCCGGTGCATGAAAACTCAATCACAGCGGATGAGTCAATCATGTCTCAAGGGCTGTATCTCTTCCTTACAGAAACAAATTCCCAGGTGTGTACAACACGGTGCATTAGGGTATAGAGGAAGCTTACATTTTCCACTGCATCAGACATTAGTCAGTTTCTCTACATCTCCTACTGGTGACCCAGTACGGGTGAGTAACTTGCATGAAATGTTTTAAACCTGTCAAGACACTGGCTCTGGGGCTTATGTTCAGATTGGCATTTTCAGATGAGGCATCAACATTTCCTGGTGAGCGTCAGGAAACTGGTCAATCAGACCTTTCGTGTAGCTGCTTTTAGCCAATCTGGCAACTACTCCAGGCCAACAATCTGACAGTCCTGGCAGATAGATAACTTCCCCCGGCCCACATCCTTGAGATTGGCCCATCTCCCACCGTGAGCCTTCCACCACTGGCACATCCAGAAGAAACTGGTACCAGCCCAAAAATACATTCACTTTCCTGATTTTAAGGACGTACCTTCCTAGATGCTGAGATACCATAGTAACATGTGTGATATAAAAACGAAGACAGTACTTAAAGTAGGGGTGTGGTGGGAATTCCTTCCTTCAGACACCAGCATCCAAACAAAACCCACCCTTCCACCCAACCACAAAAAAAAAAAAAAAAAAAAAGATAGCTAGAATTGCTAGCACCCATTTATTTGCTCTTGAAATAATTGCTTCCTTATAGTTATTTATTTAGATCCCTTTAAAAGTTCTGAGAAACCTGCTTCTCAGGCACCTCAACCTGTTTCCTTCCAACCCTTCTTTGTCAGTCATCCCTAAGCAGAAGCCAGATCAGATATCCCAAGGCAGACAGCTCATTGATTGTCTAAGTGCTAAGGTTTGGGAGGCAGGGTTGCTAGGAATTTGTCAGTTTCTAGCTCTTTTCCTCCACCTCCCCAGCACCTATAATTCTTCCCATCCTACCAGTGGGTAATTCTGTGCCAGATGTCCACAAATCTAATTGCTTGAAACAAAGGCGAGACTCCCACAACTTTAGCATATTTGCGAAGCCATGATACAAGTGGATTTATCAGCAGGGCTATTTGCAGATACCTTTCCCCTTCTCGCTGCATCAGAAAGATTAGAGTGGGTCTCGTTCCTTCCTTTCTCTGAGCAGTATCAATTTTTGCTGCCCCTCTGGCTGGATAAACAGGATTCTCTAACCTGGGCTCTTGGGAGAAAACACAGTTACTTCCTGGACAATGTTATCAAACAGCCATCGTCAGTTTCTTGCAGCCTGTCAGACAAGCTCAGCTCTGTGCACGGATTCTCCAGCGGGGAAAACAGCAATCTTGCCAGGCTTGGCATTTCTGCTGCAAAAAATAAAGCTTATGTCTATTTATTTAACTTTGGGAGCCAGTTTAGTGCTGATGAAAGGTGCTGGACTGACAATCTGGGCGAGGAAGTTCCCTCCATCCACAGACCAGGAACAGCGCAAGCAACAGCAGAGAAAACTACCCTGCATTGCCACACTAATATGACTCAGTGCAGACCTGCAAAGACCATCTCTAAGGTTGAGAGGAAAGTACAGCTTCTATGGCCCATTCAGGCCTGGGCCTTTCTGCTGAGGCACCAACCGAGCACTCAGGGCAAGTGGTGAGGGGGTTAATGATCACCTGTTACAGACACCTGTTTGCTTTTAACTGATAGCTGTCAGATCCTTTCACACAGAGGCCCCCAAAACAGTCAAAAAGATGGTAACCATTCCTGGACACTGGCCTGGGCTGGATTTCATCCCATGAGCTAGAGCTGAAAGGGTCCTTTATCTAGACACCTACATTTCATTGGAGAAAAATAACGTTGACATTTAAAGCCATTTACTTACCCTACTGACTCCATCAGTGGCCTCAGATGTGACCTGGAAGGACCATCACCACCGGAAGCACAAGGAGAATTCAATATTCAGCCCCAACCAAGGTGACTGTCCGTAGCTTGCAGTATAAGCCTCTGACCGGCCAGAAGCTGGGAGTGAATGACAGGGGATGGATCACTCGATTGCCTGTTCTGTTCATTCCCTCTGAAGCACATGGCATTGGCTACTGCCGGGAGACAAGATACTGGGCTAGATGGACCATTGGTCTGACCCAGTCTGGCCATTCTTATGGGAGACTCTGAGGCTGGAGCTTCATCATGCCAGACACAGGGTTTCTTGTATGCACCCGGGAAGCAGTAAAGGAGCAGAAGGGGATGGGAAGAAAGCGTACAGCGTCTTAACTGACCCATGTGGTGAAGTGTTGGCATTAGATTAACCTGGAGGACCATCATTGCTCCCCGAGACCCTGACACGTGACTGATCCCAGACAGAGCTATCTTGGAACGAGGCCATTTCAGTTGAACATGGTAGCATTCACTTTTTGTTGCATGCCTTTAAACTGCTGGTATGTTCCGCCCCAGAGCTGGATGAAACAATGTACTCTGGGGTCTATTAGCTTGACAGACATGAAATTAACCTAAGATATCACGAGTGTCTAACACCACTGAGCTGAGACAGCCAAGTTCTACTTCGACTCTCCCCCAGCCTAGCCACCCAGGCTGCAACTTTATAATAAATAGTATTAACTGTTCTCATTTAAACATCTTTTTGACTTCAATATTGCAGCTTGACGTCACAGCCCAGCCTGCAGCTGTCAGAATTATTGAGGAAACTTGGCCATGGTAAACAGAGGGGAAGGAAAATGGGGCAGATTAGATAACAAGGAAAATGTTTTTATTGTGGCCAGACTTACACTTGGAGCCATATCACACATGCACAGCCACCAGCCTGGATACGCAGGAAAGGCATAGAGGCACTCACTTCAAGCCTTTCACAATCAGGGCTCCAACTTTCCAGAGGCAGATGGCATCGTGCCGCTCCAGCGGCCTCTTCAAAATGAGAGTGATCGGGATTCTTCCTTCCTGCTCACACACTAGTGTATTGGTGAAGTTCCCCAGAGCAAGCACTTCCCTGCCAGCTGGATTCCAGGTTAATAGAGATCTGCCATTATTCTTTTCTTGCAATGCCCTCATCCACTCAGAGGCTTTCCAGAGAAGCCACCACCATCAGCTCTGCTAGTGTCAGATTTCTGGGGATTGCGGATGAACACCCTTGCTTCAGCTCATGTGCTTTAAGACGACGACACCCACTAGATCCAGTTTAACCGCCTGTTGGCCCCCAGCTTTGGGGCTTCCATTCCCCACTAACAGATAATGCACTGATGGGAAATGGAATTACTGGTAGCTGCTGCTAACTGGCAGTTGGGAGGAATAGCACTGTCTTTCCCTTTACTGACAGAGCAGCAGGAGATAGTTTTGGCAGGCAGATCTAGGACAGTTTAAAGCATACAAGGTTTACGGCAGTGGTTCTCAACTAGGGGTCTGGGGGCCCCCTGAGGGGCTGTGAGCAGGTTCCAGGGGGTTCACCAAGCATGGCTAATGTTAGATTCACTGGGGCCCAGGGCAGAGAGCCAAAGCCCCACCACATGGGGCTGAAGCCTGGGGCACTGAGCCCTGACACCCAGGGCTGAAGCCAAAGCCTGAGCAACTTAGCATTGCAGGGGCCCTTGTGACATGGGGCCCCAGGCAACTGCCCTACTTGCTACCCCCTAATGCCGGCCCTGGTTTTTATATGCAGAAAAGCAGTTGTTATGGCACAGCTGGGCCATGGAGGTTTTATAGCGTGTGAGGGGGGGCCTCAGAAAGAAAAAGGTTGAGAACCCTTGGTTTATGGCTCCACCATTTATATCCCCCTGGCAGTCAGGGTAACAGCAGACATGTGGGAGACAGTAAGAGACCAAGGTCAACTGGAAGGAAGACGAGAAGAGGCCCGGAATCAACTTTCACAATTTTATTGGGAGTCCCCTGATGTCTGGGCCTGGAGGCACCCGATTAGGTGAAGGTCTCAGCTTTCACGCAGAGAAAAACTTGAAAACGTGATCCCTAAAAGCTCAAAAGGTGGGGGCCTTTGTCCACCCATCCCCACCCGGCCTTGGGCAAGCAGGGTTCTGCAGCAATATGGAGCATAGGCTTGGTACCTCTGTGTAATGCTTCTGCCAGATGTTGTTGGCAGCAAAAGGGGGCCGGTTCAAAGATCTAGGGGGTCCTCTAACAACGAACACCAGGGCTCCAGTCCCACCCAGAAACCTTATTTCCCCTGGGTGCCCTTGATAGGCAATACTTTCCCAGGGGCTCCAAGCCACAGAGCTTCCATTTGTAAGGAAATGACATCACCATCCCATCTCAAGGGAAAAATAAATCCTCAAATGTAGCAGAGCCAGTTTCGCAATGGGTCTGGATGTTTTCCCAAACTGACAAATGCATTCAGCTCCCTCTACTGGCTGCTCTGACACACTGCCGGTGGTTCAATTCTTAATCCCTGTTACAGAAAACTGGTTACAATAAATATTCCACTCTCACTTCCCTAGCCAACCACCCCCCTCCAGGTTCCACGCCCCAAATCGCTAAAAGGTCTTGATTTCCTAGATTGCAAGATCTTCAGGGCAAGGATTTTGTCTTCCTTTGTCTGAGGACAGAGCCCTGCATACTGTGGGTGGTATCAAAATACAAATAATGCTTTCAAAAACGTGATTAACAAACCACTATCACAATTGAGCTTTAAGGTTGAGAATTATCCCCATTTTAGAGATGGGGCAAGTGACCTTCCAAAGGTCATACAGAACATCAATAGCAGAGCTAGGAAAAGGAGAACAGAGGTCTCCTGCAGCCCAGTCTTACGCTTTAAGCACTAGACCATGCTCCCAGTGTAGGGCTAGCAATCAGCAATTGAGCCTACAAAGAGTGTTGGGGGCAGCGGGGCATGCGAACACCACTCCTCAGTCTCCTAGGAAAAGGTCTTTAGACACAGAAATTCAGTTAAATGAGCCAGTGAGAAGGATGTCAGAGGGACAAAAAAGGAACCCACAAGCCCAGTTGTGGATATGCTAAAAGCTGTTTGAAGGTACATTTGTGCTAGGGAAGATTTCCCCTTACTGATTTCAGAAGCCTTTTAAAATTTACATTAGAACTCTAGACAGAAAAAACTAACTTAAGAGGCAGCACTGGACAGGGACTCGGGAGCTAGGTGCTATTCCCAGTCAGTTCTTTGCCATTCCTCCCATACAAGCTACCTTGTGTTGTGAGTAAATCCCAGCTCCCTCTCTCTTCACAGCTCAGCCCTTCCTTAACTTTAGCTGTCAGTTCAGAAGTGATCACTGACACCTTGAGCCTGAGTGCCCCAAAATTCCAGCAAGCGTCAATGGGAGCTACAAGCGCTCAACACCTGCTTCTTGTTAGCTTGTCTCCCTGCTATGCCTAGCATCACCCTCCCACTGCCAGGGGCCCCAGCTCCATTTAGAAGGTAACTGAACGCACCCTCCCCCCTTCTTTCACTTTACCTTAATATGGAAATGTCACATCAAATATTGGGCCCCAAGCCTGCAGCTTCAGATCAGTCTTGACTCCTACCCCATGCCCCTCTCTTGAGGTTTGGAACAATTACCCCCCAAAACCAAACACAAGGGGCAGTGGGGAGACCCGGGCTAAATATTTTCTCTGAGAGCAAGCGACCATAACTCAACACTTGAGCCATTTCATGTTGCTGTGCTGCAGTTTCCCCATCTGTAGAGTGGGGAATAACAAGAGTCTCCTTTTTAAATGGCTTTGAGATTTATGAGGTGTGATAGAAGAATATAAAGTCTTGTGGTAACAGGACATGTACTGCCATCTGCATTACATTATTTTAATTACAGCTTTTAAACAGGCTTCACTTAACTTTGCCTTTTGCCGACAAGTTACCCAGGGATGAAACAGATCACGCCACTCTTCAGTGTTAAGAACTGATGCCATAATAGATGCACTATGAATAATGATGCTACTTCCTTACCCTTGGGTGCCATCTGCTTCCTCACTCAGAGCTTCCCCTGTTGTGCCAGGATTCTTTCCATTACTAAGATCAGCAGTTGTAGGAGCACAATATGGAACATTTAACATTAGATTTCCACAAATCACTTCTATGTAACTGAGGGGTTTTTTTTCCCCAGCTGATCCTCTTCGTTCAAGAAACATAAATGGATCACACAAGTAGTAAGGCGCTATAGACAACTATATACATACATACACTCTCACACGCATAGCATCCAAAAAATAAAGTTAAAAGAATGTTACGATTGGAGAATCAAGCATTCAAAAGTTAGATACCAAAATTAAGATGGTCTGTGTAATCTTAATGTAGCCCCCTTGTGCATATCTATTATGATCAAGTGATTAGGAACCATCACATACTCTATTTCCCACAGGATCCCTGACTCAGGAAATGACATGAGATTAGCAAAATGGGAAACTAACCAAAGAAACCTCAGTAGTCAAGAAACTGAAGGAACAATAGCACTTGCTGGACACACGTACACTACAAGTGTATCCAGTGCTGGCTTTAAGACATGCGGGGCCCGATTTGAATACCCAGCGGCGGTCCGGGTCTTCAGCGGCACTTTGGCGGCGGGGGGTCCGCTCCGCGTCACTGAAGGACTCCCCGCTGCCAAAATGCGGCTGAAGACCCGGAGCGGACCCCCCCGCCGCCGAAGACCTGGAGCAGATTGTCACCAGGTGAGTAAAATAAATTAAAAATTTGAAAAGGTGCCTAAGGTGTGGGGGCCCAATTCTGGGGAATCGGTGGAATCAGCCTAAAGCCGGCCCTGAGTGTATCCACAGGCAGTCAGTCACTTCACTCCTGACCTGGCAAAGCCCATATATCTTCCACTTGTGGACCGCTCTTGAATATGCATCAAGGAGTAGACCCTCAGCTGGAACACGTTGTCATAGGCGATTGACTTCAAGCGAAGTGTGATCATTTACACTAGCTCAGAATCTGCCCCCAAAATGTGACCTAGCTTTGTGATGAGAAAAAACAACTGGGACCTAAGATGACAACCCCATCAACTTTTGTTTTCACTTGTTACCCCAGGCAGCCTTTCAGTTCACTAAGCCATTGCCGCTTCTATCTCCAGGGAGAGATTTTGGTATAATTTATCTTGGCCGAGCAGATCCCACGGCTGCTGTGTGACAAAGCACTGCGACAAAACTTTTGCGTTCACGCTGTAATTATTCCATAAGGGCAATGACCCTTCCGTGCCAAAGGTATTTGCAAAGAGGAACGTTTTGGGTGATTGAAGCCAGAGACACAAAAGAATTTGCCATGCTGGAATAACAATTTGATCCTTCAATTCCCATACTTTACCCCCTAGCAATTACTAATGCTTCCTCAAGCTAACAGTCCCCTTTCCCTACAGTAATGCACCAGCCAGTAGCATACCTAGAGATGGGGGATTTCCTTCCTGATCACTGCAGCTATCAATTCATGCCCTGAATCACAGAGGTTGGATTAACCCTATTTTAAAGAGTGCATAAAGTGAATATTAGTTTTGATGATAAAATAATATCTGGGTCCCTTTTTTAAAATTAAATTTATACTTGATTCTATTGCAATTGTTTGCCTTGGCCATTAGCCTTGCCCACACCCACAGCACAGATCCACCATGCATGCGTCATGGCATACTGCTTCATTAAAATGACCTGTGTTATAGTAATTGCCAGAGTTACTTGTCCTGCTCCAAAGACAGTGCGTTAATGAAGGTGTGATCTGATTGCCTTGCCCTGATGAACTCCTGACAGGTTGCAGCCCTAAAGACAAACAGATTATTTCAAGCAAATAACTAGTAAAGAAAAGCAAGGACAGGGGTGGGGGTGGGGAGGGAATCTCAAACTATCCAAACACAGAGCGAGTTTAAAAACACCTGGGAGCACCACGGAGTCAAGGGGTGCATTCATTTCCAGGCACAGAACAAACAGCTATGGGCATATGCAGCAGGATGTCTGTTCCCAGCAAAATTTTCAAACAAGGTTAAATGGCATATAAAAGCTCCAGGCACTTATTCAAATGTAAAACTCACACTGACACTTCTCACAGGGATTAATAATGAAACCACAAGTAAGCAAGTGAATAGCTCCAACTAAACTGCTCCATATAGGCAGAGCATTGGGCTCAACTGGGGGAGATTCTCTGGCCTGCCTGATGCAGGTCAGCTTAGACAGTCATAATTGTCCATTTTCCCAGACCAGAAGTGCTGTGTGGGGCTCGAAAGCTTGATTCTTTCATGAACAGAAGTTGGTCCAATGAAAGTTATCACCTCACCCATCTTATCTCTCTAATTGTCCTTAGGCCTTAATACATGAATTTCACACACACTTCCTTCCTCTCTCGGTGACAAGCCAAAATGCCGACCCAGATGGAATCTTGATGGGTCCGATCCTCAGGTGCTATAATTCAGTGCATCTCCCTTGAAGTCAATGCATCAGCCGAGGTAACGGGGGTCATTGGGAGAAGATGGCGGAATGCTGGTTGGAAGGGGAAGAAAGCAACGAGAACTGGTTGAGTTTGTGACTGCTCTATCTGCTGGTGGAGTATATCCCACCTCTTACGAAAGAGGCTCATCAACTTGGGACTTCTGCACCTCTTCCAGAGCCGGCTCCAGGCACCAGCTAAGGAAGCAGGTGCTTGGGGCGGCCAATACAAAGGGGAGGCCCTCCGTCCGCTATTGGGGCAGCCTATCTGGGTCTTTGGCGGGTCCCTCAGTCCCTCTCTTTGGGATACCACCAAAGAGGAAGCAAGGGAGTGAAGGACCCGCCGCCAAAGAATGGAGCAAGGTGATGGGGCTGCCCCCAAAGCACCACCAATTGCCTTTTTTTTTTTCTTTTTTTCTCTGCTTGGGGCAGCAGAAAACCTGGAGCCGGCCCTGACCTCTTCCATGACTACTTTCGGATTGCCAGCTAGTGGCTCATATGCTGCTTCCCTTCCCTCCCCTCCCCACTTCACCTCCCTCTGCAATGACCCAAGATGCTGGATGTACTTGCTGTAAAAGTGCTTACCACTGTCAGCCGTGCTGGGCAATCAAAGCATGATTTGCTTGGGGCTAACCCTTGACGATCACTCAAAGACTTCAGCTTAAGACTGGTGTAACCAGAAGACATCACCTTTGCCAGGAAAAGGCCACCAACCCTTTGTAACATGGAGCCCCCCTCATGGGCCTGCTTGTTTTTGGCAACATCTTGTTAGCCACAAACCACTTCATTACCCTAACAGATCGATTGTGAGGACCCCAGCTATGGGTGTGTGTGTGTGGGGGGGTGTCTATTGCAGCTCTGTCACACCACGCCTGTTGACCCTGTGCCAGGACTCGGAGAGGTTAAGAACATGCCTTCAGCAATCCATCCTTCAGCAGGCTTTGCATTCAATATTACCATAGGCTTTTGGAAATACGTATCTCCATGCACTTCAAGACAGGTCGCTCATCATAACTTTGCTGCCATCTTAGCCATGTCTTGACATCTGTTGCAGCCTCCATTTACCCAACAATGAAAACCTGATCTATGGTAAGAATTTGGGAAGGATCTCTACTTCCTAAAGCCACAGGCAGAGACTAGTGATGGCCCAAGTCCAACCTTGCCTCTGAAGGCACTGTGTGCTGGAGCTTTTGCTCTCATGGCCCCTAGGATAAGGTACTTTCCCCTGAACATCTGCCTCAGCACTCTTAAAAAAAAAAAAAAAAAGAGAGAGTGGCCCAAATGCATAAACTGTCCCATATGGGCACCCTGTATCCATGTGGATCCCTAATGGGGACCTACCTGCATGAAAAAGATTACAGTATCAGGCTCCTTTCTAACAGGTCATTTTTCATGTCAACTCCTATGTGAAGCCATCTGTTTTTTAAATGATCCCTCCTCCAGTGTTTAGTGTTGTTGGCATTTATATCTGGATTGGAAAAGTACTTTGTTTTATTTCATGCATCCAATGCACCATGAATTTATTTCCTTTAAAATTTTCTCCTTAAATTTATTCATGGGGAAAGGAGAGATAACGTTGAGTTTTACGGCACACTTGTGATGTCTGCCCGGCACCCCCAATGATCTGGGGATGGAAGCAAAGGAGGTGCATTTAACAAATATTGCAGAGGTCACAGGAGACTAGAAATCATTCACACCTTCAATAAAAAAAACCTCTATAGACGGCTGAAGGTAATTTTTTCTGTGTTAATTTAATCATACAAATATTCATTTATACATTAAAGGAAAAAGCTTCCTTTTTTATTATCCCCAATGTGCTATCATCAGACTTCTCCCAGACTCAATGAGGCAACACGCCATCCTGTTCTACACATGCACTCCCCCCAGAGGGAATAAAGTCAGGCTGCAGAACCAACCACTCACTCACACAAGAAAAAAAAAACCAACAGAAACAGGGGACAGTGTGTATTTCCTAGCCCTGCAGACTCCGATTATGCTCACACCCATGGGGTCTGGGATTGCACTTGCATCCCCAGTTGTGGGGTCCCAGACATCTCCCAAACCCTGGAGGTTTCAGGATGCACTCTTTCCTCCCCCACCCCCCCTCCCCCTCCCAAGACATAGGGCAGCAGATACTTTCTGCCATGCCAAAGCAGGCTAGACACCTCTTCCCAAGTACAGAGTGGGTTTCCAGCCAGAGGGGCGCAAAGCTTACCCAGGCTTTCCCAGCCATGGGACAGGGTATATTTGCAACCCAGACTTGAGTCACACAGTGAGACACAGGGGTTACCAGGCGTTTCCGGACTCAACAGCTCACACCACGCTTGAGGTTCCATGTAAAAAAACAAATATGTATTGGAAGTTTAAACTTTCTTTTTTGAAGAGATCTCCATTTGCTGTGCCCTCTCAGGACTCCAAGACCCTCCTCCCCACAACAGCAGCAGCCAGGAAAAGGGATCAGAGCCAACTGCAGCCCCTCCATAGCTACAGCCTGTCTCAAACCAGTGGGTACCAGCCCCTTTGTTCCCAAAGTCAGGGACACCAGCCTGGGTTGGGTAACACAGCATAGGGCAAGCTTTGTTGGGCCTCTTCCCTTGCCCAGCAGTCTCAGGCAGGTAACCATTTGCTGAGGCTCTGAGACCTAGAACACATTTTAAAACCTGAGTGCCTAAAATTAGGCATGTGATTCAGTCTGGTTTTCAGAGGTTCTCCCTGCTGAGATCAATGAGAAACTTGGGTGCTTAGCACGTCTGAAAAAAATCTGGCTATTTTTGGTTTAGGTGCCTAATGTTAGCCCCCCTCCTGCCTTGAAAATGTTGCCCCTAGGAAAGCAGTGCAATTTCAGCCCCAACTATGACTAGCTGAGACCTTTGCTGAGCACCCCTGAAATCCTCTTTTGAGAATGTTGCAAACTTAAAAGTAGCTTAAATTTGGGGACTGGGTGCATCACTGAGTGCCAGGGGACTCAGTTTTCACTGGAGAGAAGACACAAGAGGCAGATTAATTACCAGTTTAAACATCTTCCCTTCGTCATCACACGAGGATTATCACGCTAACCAACACCCTGAAACAGTTATGAGCCTTTTGCAGTTATTTATAGAGAGATCCTCCCCGCTGATAAGGGTTGTGTTTATGCTCCAGACTGATTTCCTAGGAAACAGCTGTAATAGGCCAGTGTTAACAGGCTGACTTATTGCAACTGCAGCTCAAATCAGGCCCTGCCTTTCTTCACTCTGTGAACAACCCAATCACAAGGGCATGTAGACTTAGACAGGCTCAAGAGAGGAGACAACACTGAGATCTGTGCAGAATGGACTGAGAAGGCACAGGAACAACTAGGGGTGGACGCTAGCTTTCTCTAGAGAAAGGAACAAAATACAATCTTTGCACTGGTGACAGGCGGATGTAAACATGGCCATCAGTTTGCTCAGGTGAAGCCTACTTGCCTGGGAACAGCAGAAGAGAAAACGAGAGTCAGGCGAGGTGGCTTTGAGGGTCACCCAGCGGCCCCTGCCAGTAAAAGGTTTGCAGAGTTCTAGGCCCAGTGGCGGCAGCAGTCAGAAACCCAGGACTCCTTGTTCCTCCTCCTCTACACAACAGACGGATGAAGCTGATGTGAAGAGACCAACGAGCAGCCTTGTCACCTCAGCTAACAGCAACACTTCCAGAAGGGACGCACGGGAGTGGGGATGCTACATGCTGGGTACTAGATGTGCACGTGGTCATGCCTTGTATGCTTGTCATGACAATTCAAACCTTGCCCACACTTCACCATGACGGTTTACACACTTGCTTCTTTGTGACTTTGAATAACATATCTCGCCCACAGCAAGAGGGATTTTACAAGACATATACAGGGTCTTATGACTACAGCTAACCAAATGCAGCCTCCACCTCCTAAACTGCATTCAAAGCACAAACGTGGATCTGCACCCCCTTCTCCAAGTCTAGCAGGCAGCCATCCTGCCACAAGTCTTCAGGTTAACTCCCCAAGCCAGGCAGGACCTACCTCCAAACACCCCGACCTTCTTCGTCCAAGGGGCGATCCATTACAACTCTGTCCCCAGCCCCATCCATGTGTTTAGAGAGAGAGGAAAGGGAAACTTCCAATCTTAAAAGGGAACACTTCCTTCGAAATCCAGTGTCCAATAGACAACTAAACACCCACTAATGGAGCAATACCAGGGTAGCTGTTCACTGGGTTCTAGAGAGTACAAGTATCCAAATGCCTCACCAGGGGTCTAATTCTTCCTTGGCAGGATACCAACAATTCCCACTAACCTCAACAGGAGCTACCCATATGCCTGGGAGAATAAGGCCCATGGACACTGCACTGAAAATGAAACCCTGCTTAAGTCAACCAAGCAAACACTGATGCTTGGGTGCAGACTAGGTCAGTCTAAAGCCTTGCATCGCTCTCGCCAGCAGGCATACCATGCACTCAGCTCCCAACATGAATGGGTAGTTTGGGATGGGGAGTTTTGGAGGAGGAGGATGGGGGACGTTGCATATTATTGTATCTTTGGCAGATGGCTGTTACGGCCTGGTTCAAGTTTCTGAATTAGTGCCTCCCCTCCAAAAAACCCATTCTCTTCCCAAGTACCTGGGTTGCTTGGCTCACAGTGACCCAACGCCACAAAGTCTGAAACAGAACTCCGCCACCCTCCGCAACTGCTCTGCACGGTCTCATTTGCACATGGCTATCATTCCTCTGAGGACGCTCACAGCTAAGTGACCCTCATGTCCAGAAAAGCTCTTCCTCTTCTGAACAGGAGGCTTGATGAGACCCATCTAGAAAGCTAGAGCCTCAAAGAAGCTACAGGCCAGTAAAAAGGCGAAAGAATACTAGGCGCTACTGTGGAATCCAGCTGATGATTCAACTTCTTGCTCTACTTCAAAAACAATTGGCCTCTGCCTCCTAAGCTAGCACTTTAATCACAGGAGAGAGGAATTAAAATTATACTTATATAAAAAGGGTAGGGATGTGAGGTTTAAACCTAAAGGGACATGACTTTTGTAAAACTTTATAATTACTGTTTGGTGAACTACAGCTACAGAAAGTTAATTTCCTCTTGGCACAAGACAGATACACTTGCCTGGCTGTCCTAGGCACAGCTACTGGACATCAATATTTGACAAACAAAACAGCATTTTAAAATACCAATCATTTAGGACCTGCTTTGGAACTCTAGTAAGTCTGTTTCTTACTGAAATACGTGTATGTATATTTCAAGTTCCAAGAGAAAAATAAACCTCGCAGGTAAACGCAATGCTGGAGTCCTCCCATTCTAATGCAACAGTTTGGTCTTCACTGAGGTTTCCAATAACACTAAGGTCAAAAGGGAAACAGACAAAAACTGAAGATTAAAAGGTTGATAACTAAAAACGGCTGATATCACTGAAATTCACAGAGCTGGGTGCTGGCCCAATCGCACATTGAAAACATCCAACATACAAAGAGAAGTCACTGCATGAACCCCAGAAGATGCTAAGCGAGCTCCCGTTCTGTAGCAAGCAAACACGACAGTTCCATAAAAATGCACTCTGTCCCTTATTAAAAAAAATTATGAACAGGAAACAAACAAAAAAATTAAACATTTGCTCAAACTACAATCGCTCTGTAGGCAAAATAATTACTTTTTTTTCTTTTAAAAAGATGGCTTTCATTTTAATTTTTTTAAATTTTCAGCTACCTAATTAATTGTGATAATGACTTCTAAAAAAACCCATGGTGTTGGTGTATTTTCTCTTTCTCATAGCATTGAACAGCACTCCTAAAATTCAGCATTCACACATGCATACTTTAGTTTTGTTTTCCTCTGGAAACCACTAGTCTTAAGTTATTGGTTTTTGTTTGTTTTCTTCTTTATCCAGGTTGCGGAGGCAGAGAAGGGGATCCATGCCGTGTCTTCTATAAGCCATAAGAACCCCCCTCTGTCCCCCATGAGTCAGTTCTTTGTTAAATTCTCCTCTTGACGGTACCCGTTTTTTTGTTTGTTTTTAAGACTGTCCAAAGGGATAAGGACCGTGGAAACCCTGAAAGAAAGTTGGAGACAAAATCAGTTTCAATAGACAAGCAACTAAACCAGCTGATCAGTATCAGCTTGCAAAAAGCATACCTACCCTCTCCACCCTATCCCACTGCTTGCATTTACCTCCTGCATTCTTCATCCCACATCAACTGACCACCTACTCCACATCCATGTGTAATCCATGCTAACACTCCACCTCTGCCTCCCTCTAGCACCTAGATCAGATATAGATGCCTTTAAGCTAATGGGTCTGGTCCTGCTTTTAAGATCCACAGATGAACCCACGGGACATCATTACACATGCTTCCAGCAACTCACCTCCGCCCCATCATTTAGCCCTGACAATAGTCAGTTAACATGACTGTATGCTCTTCTGCTGAAGGCCACTTTTTGATCTTCTCTATACCGGGGATTTCAGTTACGGGTGAAACTGCCGGAGTCCAAACCCCTAGCATTTGTGCCCACGAAGCTTCCCTCTGTTTGAAACCAGGGTAAAGCTGCACCAGTGCAATTCATCGTTTCCCTAGTCCAGTGTTTCCCAAACTTGGGACGCCGCTTGTGTGGGGAAAGCCCCTGGAGGGCCAGGCCAGTTTGTTTACCTGCCACGTCCGCAGGTTCGGCCATCGCAGCTCCCATTGGCCGCAGTTCGCTGCTCCAGGCCAATGGGAGCTGCTG